>NW_022195405.1:0-243969 GCF_008641045.1 Pistacia vera | reverse complement strand
AAAATGAAGCAAGAACACTCCAAATTAAATAACCACTTGATCTCTTAAATTGTTGGTGAAGGCAACAATAGCAGTTAAGCTCAAATAGAGAGATGTAAAAGGATGTAGAAGGTGATACATGGGGATTCAAACTAAGGGTGTAGAATCTGATACATGGGGATTAAAACTAAGGACCTTAGCTTTGATAACATTTTAAGTAACTGTTAGAACTAAAAACTTAAACTAGTAAGGATGGCAAAACATAGATTAAAGCTCTTGCATTTTAAGAGTCAAGAATAAACTATTTGCAATATCAATGTTGTTGCTTGTAAAAGTCTAGGAATTCCACATGGATCCATTAATAGTCATAGTATAAGAAGGATGACCACTCCAAGTAACATTTTACTCTTTTGAGCTGAGCAACCACCCATCCTAATGAAGCTTGTCAAAGTTATCAGATTCAAGCTATTGTGAAGTGGACTACATGTTTTGTGAGCACTACTTCGCTATAGTTTTGAGTCTCTCCAACCAGATTGTACATCGCTTACAACCTCTACCAACATTGCCTTGCATTTTACCCATTTTAACATGAACAAACTCACACCTGGGATCAAAATTCTCCATTCAGACTCCAATTCACTTCTTTTGCTTAAATTCAGTACTCTCATTCATTTAGTTACATGCCTACAAAATAAAAGTCCAGACAGGCCTCAAATAGAATTACCGAAAAAATCCCTTGTTTGGAATTTAGGAACACTGGAGGTTTTTGATAACAGTAAAACATTAAAAAAGATCTTGACCAATTTAAAAAAATGTTTATCATGATTTTTATTTTGCCTATTATTCAAATAAAGGTTTTTTGTTTTTTTTTTTTTTTTTCCCCAGTAAGATTTCTATTTTATTTTTCAATTAAAAACTCGATTTACATTAAAGCTTGAACTGCAAGCAAGATAAGTTTACTTATAAGGTTCAATTACAGAAGAAAAATAAACGCACTTACAAAGCAGAGTATGTAGCAGTAGTCATCAGAATGGTTAAATCAGGCCTTAACCGATGGCAATGTTTAATTACAGGAATGGCAGCCATTCCTTCACCTAATTAACAAATAAATAACACAAATATTAATTGAAACCTATAATTGGCTTCATAAAAGCAAAGCAACACGGTGTAAGTTTAATTTAAGTATAGATACGGAACCTAAAGAGACAGCGTGGAACCAGAGGAGCGGGCCCGTGGGGCGAGCCACAGATGGATGGCCCAAACGCTCTGGCCAACGGCGAGGGTGCCCGAGGCCTCGGAATTTTCGCCAACGGAGGTGAAGGTACACCAAGGGCGATACACTGTAGGTCAGCGTTCTGTATATATTGTAAATTAGCATTCCCTTCATTGTGTTTGGAATTGCAGCAGAGAAGTTTGCGCTTGTTTCACTTCATTTAAGTGGAGAGGGTGAGGTTTGAAAAATTGAAATTGGTGTTTAGTGAAACTGAGAGGTGTGGTGGGCCGAGCTTGGAAGTTTCGTAATGGCGCCCACATTTGGCCTTTCATTGTCCTTTTTCGCTCCGTTAAACATTTATAAAATTTATATTTATAGGGTAATATTACGTCAACATTTACAACCTAAACTCATAATTTTTCTTTTACAATATCGACGTAATAACTCATAATTTATCAACTCATAACGTGTTCTATCTGCTCAATTGTTAACTGTCACGTTAGAGTTATGTAAGAAAGTTTATAAGATTGGGTTGTAAGTCAATCATTATTGATATTTATATGTGCATATTAAGAAAATGAATGTCAAAAATAATTTTATATTTGTTTGTTATTAAGGTAGGGCAAAATAAGACATAATATCTCCAATGAGTGATTTGATATACTTTTAATATAAGGTTGTTTTGGCGTGCAATATTACATAGTATAAAAGAAAATTGTATAATATAACATAACATCAAATTGTATTAGACTTAGTCTAAAATTGGTGTAACTTATTCTATAATAACTATAATCATCTATAGATTGACTTTAAAAAGAGTAAACAACATTTTCCCACCCAAAGTTTGGCAAATTTGCAATTCCTACCCCCGGTTTCATAAATCGCAGATTCTTACTCTTAAATTAACAGAAAACTATTTAATCTAACAACTAAAAGGGTTAAATGGTCATTCCAAAGATGAAAATTTCAAAATAACCAGTCACTTCTCAAATTCACCCCACCGAAAATTTTCAAAATAACCCGTCACTTCTCAAATTCACCCCATCGGCAATTTCACGCCATTCCAGCCTATTTTTGACGCAGTGGACCCCTCCCAACACCACCATTACAATCCCTTCAACCCCCACATCAAAACCCGTAACCTCCCTGTAACGCCTACATTGAGGTACGTAGCTTGTTTTTACTTGTTTGCCCTTAGTTATGTTTGTATGCCCTTTAGTTTTGCTTGGTTACCCTTAGTGTTGCTTGCTTTAAGGTGAAAGGTTGAAAATTTGGGAAGCGCAAACTTCGCTGCGTCGACGTATGCCTTGGAATTTTTCGCCGAGGCGAAGAGTCGACTGTAATTCTTAAGGAAATTCTAGAGAAATCTTCCTTAGGGGCAAAGTGACCATTCTACCCCTAATTAGTTGAAAATGTGGGAATGAAAAGTAATGAAATTTTATGAAGAATGCGATGGTGATGAGGGCATTTTTGTACTTTACTAAGGGACAAAGATGGAATTTTCTATAAAGTGTAAGGGCAAAATGGGAAAGAATGCATATTATATGAGATATTAAGGGTTCAAGCACAAAGACCCTATCATTCTCTCCACCCCACACGCCACTTCCACTCTCAATTTCTCTCATCTCTTCATCAAATTTCCAAGAGATTTTAGAGGGCTTTTGGTTGGATTTTGGTAGAGATTTGATCCTAAGCACCCAAAGGTAAGAATTCTTGCAATAGATGTGAGATTAATTTTTTAAAAGTGTTGAATTCTCATAGTGTTTATGCTTAGGGGTTTAGAGAAAGAACAAGTCTACTAAAGAAAGAAAGATTCTAGTGGAATTACTCAAGCACAAGATAAGTAAATCAAACCCAAGTTATGATTTGAGAAATCAAGTGTGTAAAGATTTTACATATATGTATATGCTTATGATTTTGAGAATTATTGATGAAATTGATGATTATTGATGAGTAGAATTTAGCCATGAGAAGTGGTTTTGGTTATNACCCAAGTTATGATTTGAGAAATCAAGTGTGTAGAGATTTTACATATATGTATATGCTTATGATTTTGAGAATTATTGAATTATTGATGAATTATTGATGAGTTTTATGATTATTGATGGTAAAGTTTAGCCATGAGAAGTGGTTTTGGTTGTATAATGATTAATTGAAGTTTGGTTGAAGTTAGAAAGAGTTGAGTAGAAGTTTGTGGGAGTGTATTGTTTTGGACAGGTTTAATAATTGTTTAAGGGAGTTTTACTCCAAATATTAGTGGCTTGAGAATGAAATAGAATTGTAGCCAAATTAGAGTTTAATTATGCATGCAATATGTTTGATGAAATGTCCAAGAGAAGTGTATGCGTGAGTTTTATTCATTTATGAATTGAAATGAGTTTGTAGCTGGTAGAGAGAAACTGATTGTTATGCTACATGGCATCCTTGCATTTAAACATTTCCATTTATATAGAATAATGAGCATGAGCCATCTACATACATGTATATACATATGTACGAGAATTTAAAGAATAAAGAGAAAGAAAGAAAAGTTATTAAAGAATGCTCTAAAAGAAGAAAAGAACAGGTTGTTGCGATGCGGAACCCGTGGGTGACAAGAAGAATTTCCCCGCATGCACGCCGCCTTCAGTGAGCGGCCTAAGGATAAGAAGAGAAATTGGTATAGCCCGTAAGAGTGCATGTGGATGAGGGTTGTACCCAAGAAAGAAGAATACACTCACACAGCCAGGGTTTCGAATCCATGCGTCAACCGAGTCTGATTAGCAAAGAATAAGAAAGAATGAGCAAGAAAAGAAAAAGAATCAGAATAAGAAAGCATAAGAGAAGAAGAGAAAGAATAGAAAGAATAGAAAACAAAAAAGAAAATGTGCACTTCTTGCATTTGTGCATGTGCATCACACTTATGCATGGCATTATGCCTACTACCATGAGTAGTGAGAAATTAGAAAGAAAGAAAAAAAAAAGTATTGAAAAATTAGAAAGAAAGAAAGGAAGAACAGAGAGATAAGAATAGAGAAAAATAGGGATAGAACAGAGAAGAGTAATGTAAGGAAAGAAATTAGAATGTGAGCAACGGAGAGAAAAGGCTAGTACGGCGGGTTTACTTACTGAGCAATTAGTGCTCACTCCATTGATTTCTTTGTTTTTGCAGGAAATAGGTGAGAAGCGGTCAGATGGACATCGAGAGACGGAGGGAAAATGGCACCACTGTCTACTATTTTTGAGCTTATGTGCATGAGACTTTTATTAATGTAAAGAATTTTATATATAAAGTAAAGAAATTTTCAGGCCCATTATCTTTTACTTACATGTTTATGTGTTTTCAAAGTATTATATTTCCCAAGTATATAAGTTAGAAAGAGTCATTACAGCCCAGCTTTTCGAAGTCAATTTCTTGACATAAGCTTCGCAGCCCCAAATCATTAGATAAGACAAGTTAGGCTTTCACCCATTCCATAGTTCATATGGAGTCTTATCTACAAACCTTGACGGCACACAGTTCAGTGCGGGAGTCGCAGTCTCTAGGGCATAACCTTAGAATTATGTGGGCAAATCATAAAAAACTCATCATGGACCTAACCATTTCAACTAAGGTCATATTCCTTCTTTCAAACACACCATTATGCTAGGGTGTATACGGAGAGGTGAGTTTTGATACTATCCCACTTTCCTTCAAGTATGTTTAACTCAACTTGCCACAGTTGGCATAGTTGTTATTTTGAGAATATCCTTATTGCTATCTTAAGAACATATTATTATGAAATAGTTCCATAAAGAATATTATTTATACTTAAGGACAACAATCCATTAGTAAAGTAATATTCTCACTCGTCCTAAGTGGACACAGAAATATAATTTATAGAAACTAAAGAAAGATCATAATAATCCACAAGTTCCTAGAAACAAGCCTATAGGCAAAATCAGATGATAAGATCTTATAGCTAATGTAGCATCACGTACTAAATTTCCAACTAATAGGTCCACCTCTACCTCGGTGAACAATCTACTCTATCGTAGTTTCTACACATCAGAACAAATGTGAGTATCACATCTTGTGTCAATGACTCAAGATGTTGACGGGAGAAGTTAATCTAAATCAAGAATATACTTGACAAAAAAGTAACATTTTTCTTCCTTTTTGCTAGGAAGGCCTTGCAATGTTTCCTCTAGTGGTTAGGATTCCCACAGTGAGGATAAATGCCCTTCCTATCTATACCAGTTTCTTCAAATGACTTCTAAGCCTTTTCCTTTTCACTTGAGTTAGCTTCAACCAACATCAATGTTTCTAACATTTTCATGCCTGATTCAGCAGCCTTTAACATATCCAAAAGCTCGGAAAGGGTATTCTTTTTATCATCCTCAATGAAGTCATAGACAAATTGAGAGTAAGAATCTGGCAAAGACTGTAATATTAGGTTTATTGCTAAACATTCATTAAGTCTGCATCCCAAAATCTCAATCTTGTTCATATAATCGCTCCCCTATTTTCCTCAAGCTAATAGCCCTCACTATTAACTCGGAAAAGCCCGTTGGCTTTCCTAGTGGACCGAGATCCCATCTAGCACATTTCAAACCTTTCTTTGGTGAACAAGCCAAAATGAGTTGATTAGGTAGGCCAACAAACTTAATCCACACTAGTTGATAGCTCCCACTACCAACCTCAAATGCAAAACAAGCTAACAAGCCAATCACAAAATTCAATGGCCTAGCCATCATCCTCAAGTGTGATTCTCAATATCAGTACAGTGGACACTACAAGTCTCCATGTACACACAACAAGTGTACTTCTCTTCTATGCCTATGATGTGCTTATTAACCTTTGCTTTGGCAAACAAGCAAAACACATCATTTTAAGTTGACCCATCACTATTAAGGAAAACTCCAATGAGATTTAACCTCCCATTGGTAGAAGTGTAATCTTTGCTTTGGCGAACAAGGTTCCAACGAACAGTGGTTTGATTAAAGTCATGATGATGGAACGCATGCATGACTTAATATACTTTATTTGAGGGTTTTCATTTTATGTCTCACCAGTTTTATCTTTATTAGNTGCAATGGTTGTAGCTAAGGACCACCACGTGTGATGTCATTGTATCAATTTGGGTGGTTGGAATCGGTCTAGATCGATAGCCTCTGTTTCCTTGCATTGGTGGTGACGTGAGAATAGTGATAGAATGTTGTTAGGCAACGACTTTGATCGGTTTGAAATTTTAGTATAAAATAATTAATATTTTGATAAAACAATTATTAACTATAAAATGATTTAAAATTAAATAAATTGATTTACGTGAACTCTAAAACAAAATAATAAAGATTGGCTCACAATCCAATCTCACAAACTCTCTCACATAATCTCGACGTGACAATTAGACTTGGCAAAACAGGCAGATGGGCTGGGTACGAGGCAGGTTTAAACGGGTGCAAGCCCAAAACGGGTCAATTTAAACGGGTCCAAAATATTGGACCCACACACTACCCTATGTGGGTATGGGTGGACCCGCTGGTGCCTGTACTGTTCACTCCAGTTTTAGATTTTTGCAGTTACACCCCCAAATCTTCCTAAAATCTTGATTCTTGAGCAAAATTTGTCTTTCTCAAGTCCAAACAAAAATACTCTTATACCCAATATAGTTTTAGTTAAAAAAAAGCATATCCAAAATTATATTATCATTCAAATTATCATTAGAACGAATAAGGAGAATCAGATTAAACCAAATAAAATCCTCTAATCCCTAATTTTAGATGTAATTTGAATCCTTTAACATAAAAGAAAATAACTAAAATTCTAAATAATCAATTTTGATGAACGCAAATTAACAACTCGACTATCACAAGATTTAGATAAATCGATATGATCTCTCCTCTTTTTCCCCACAATTTAGAATCCTTTTCCCTAGTTTTCTGAGCTATCAATCACGAACCAAAACCATACACACAAACAAGCCCAATTTAAAAAAAAAAAAAAAAAAAAAAAAGGTCCCTTACATTGTCATTATTTTCTCCCAAGTTTTCTCACTAACCTTACAGAAACCCAGAACCTAACAAAGAACAAGATAAAAACTTTATCGATTGTCCTCTCATTCCTCATCAACCAAATAAACCCACATAAAAAAATTTGAAAAAAAGAAAAAATTTACATGAGAAAAGCAACAACGGCACAAGCTAGAAAGTAGCTACTAAGTACAGGAAATGAGGACAAGACAAATTAGAAAAACTTCTAGATTTAGTTTGATTCATGTTACAGTGGTTTCCAAAAGAATACAAATGACTGACATCTGTTATCTGCAGAACAATAAGAATAAAGCAAGAAGAGCAACCTTCAATGTTGCACATACCTTGATGAGAAGGCTGAAGACACCAGAAAATCAACTGCAAGAATTGGAGCTGTTAAAGAGTGAAGACAAAGGAGATGAGATCAAATCGGCGACGGTGATACACATACTTTGATGCGCCGACAGTGGAGACTGTAAACGTGGCTGATGAGAAGCGGAGATAGGAGAAGCGGCAACGATGGAGTTAGGGATTTCGATGACGATGAGCTTGAGAGAAGGCTGATGAGAGAGTGAGTTTGAGTTAGGTTAGGGATTTCGTGATTTGGGGCAAAATGAAAAGAGGAAAGGGTTTTTTTTTTTTTTAAAAAAAAAAAAAACAAACAGGTACCCGCGGGTGTACCTGTTTCACCCATTGCCAAAACTGGCCGGGTTGGGTACGAGTCAAAGAAAAACGAGTCTGATATTAAAGACCCACACCCCTATATTTTTTACCCGAGTTTAGGGTCGACCCGCTGGTCCATATCCATGTTGCCAGGTCTAATGATAGGTAACAATTGCTCAGATGGGAAAATGCATTGGAAACCAATTACAAGCTGTTACGTCGGGGTGAAAGTTTGTGAGATTGGGTTGTAAGTGTAGTATTGCCCAAAACAATAATATTTAAAATAAAGGAAACAAAATTAAATACAAAATAATATAAAATATAAAAAATTTATACAAACTTAAACAAAGCTCTAAAATACCATACATATAAAACCTAAAAGAACCAAATTGTTATATAATACTTAACTCAAGGGCAAGAGATTAATTTAACAAATAAAAGAAACAAGGGCCAAAACAAGAGAATTAAGAGATATATGACTAATCTGATATTTACTACCTTTGTCTTACATAGGGGTGTTCAAAAAAATGCAAAAATCGAACCGAACCGGAAACCAGTTAACCGAAACCGATTTTTTGAACCGGTTTATATATATATATATATATATTAAAAAATAATAATAATAATAATCTTAATCCCTAAATTTTCACAATTTCTTTTGTTGTTTTCCATGGGACTTATTTAGTTATTTTATTATAGACGCTTCATTACAAACTTTTATTTTTGTTTAATTTTGGACTTTTATTTGTATCAATTTCTAATGTATTGTTAGTTATGGTCAATGGATATATATTAATGTTTAATTTTTATTTGGATATGTATTGTTGATGTTTACTGTTGTGTGTGATTTTTCCACCAAGCTCGGGCTACCGCGAGGATGTAGCTCAACCCAAGATCAGTCCAACTCTACCGGTTGTCCGACTCAGCATAAGCTCATCAAAATATAGCCCAACCCAGCATAAGCTAGTCGCAAACAACCTGAAAGATCATTCAATCAATTCCCTAATAGCTTCAGATCCCAGATATTGTGGGAATGACTAAATCAACATCAATCTCTACGCAATCACAGTGCTCAATCATGAGAATATCGGAATTACAGTTCAAATCAATAGTAATCCCTTTATTTTCGCTCTTTCCCTTGTACAAACCTTGTATATAAACCCCCTCAAATGATGAAAAAGGCGTTACAATTTTCACACAGAATTCTCATTGTAAGCTCTCACAGCAAATACAAAAAATAGTTGGGCTTGTTTGTATTTGCTGTGACAGCAACCGCCTTATCAGAGTTGGGCAGCACGAATTGCTCCAAACGATCTAGCATTTGGCTATCCATTTGAAGAGTATTATTGAACCTCTCCAGGTAACTCATCACAGCTGGATCGAGCTAAGAGGTCGAAGGAATGTCTGCCGCAACACCTTGGGGAGTTAAAGGTACTTCAGGGGAACTAACATCCTGTACCCGAGGGATTTCCTCGTTGTTGGTGCTAGTTCGCTCGGTTTCAAGACCACGAGCCATTAGTTCACAAGTAGAACTGATTGATCAGACGTTATGAATGAAGAACAAATATCAAATCTACCCTTCTTCTAGCGCCAAACTATTAATGCTTGATTTTGACACCAACGACTCGCACGTGCAAAGTGCTAAGTTGTTCTTAGACATTACACGTGAATGATTATGATCAGATACAAAGACTGAAAAATAAATGAGATATATGGTTTTTAAAGTGGTTTGGATGCTTAAAGTGAATCCTACGTCCACTGTTTCTTTTATACATGAGAGATTACAAGAGGTCGCATATAGCAAACAGTGAGCAGAGGTACAACAACTGAGTATTCAGAGAGAATATCAAGTCGGTCTCTTTCTCGTAGGTTATCTTTGCTTTGAAAATAGAGATTACAATTAGATAGCGGGTTTAGCATCAAAATCTCGAAAATGAGAGGAGGAGTCCTCTATTTATAATAGAGGAATTCAATATAATGATCACAAATCTGCAAGTGGGTAGGTGTCGTGTAAGTCCTTCCTTGCCTCCCATTTGACTGATAACTTAGGAAATATCCTCAAATTACCCGAGGCTGGGATAAGTGTGCTGCCCTCAATCACTCATAGACAAAACTTGAATCTGCCAAATTGATGACAACCATATTCTTTCTGTCATGGAGCGACGCGGCAGCTCCTAGGCTGCGCAAAGCCTTCCTAAACTCTGATTGGTACTCGCTGACATAGGCTAATGTCAGCCCTAATTTTTTAGGCATAACAAAACTGTTTCTGGCCATGAAGTCTTAGCTATCTAGTCATGGTGTTTTTCTTGAATGGATTATATGATAACATATATCTCAAGGGTGAACGAAATAGAGACAGTAGAACGAATAAGATAACAATAAAACAAATCACAGACAATAAACATAGAGAAAATAACACGCACGATTTACCCTGATTCACCCAATATGGGCTACGTTCAGCCGAGTCAATATTATTGCAATACTTCCTAACCTCTCTCATTTACAATGAATGAATTGCCCTATGATTGCTATCACCCTCATAACAAGAGAAAAATATGTTCATATACTAGGTTTAAAGTGACAAAACATAGGTTTACAAGGATTCATATTCCTAAGTCCAAACCCAACTAGGAATTAATGACTTAAATAAATCCTATAGCGGTTATACATGGAAAAGGCTCAAACCTAGAGGTGGAAAAAATGGGCCGGGTTAGGCGGGCCAACCCTAACCCGGCCCGTAAAAAAGAGGGCTCAAACCGGCCCGCCTTAATGGCCGGCCGGGTTGAGCCCAACCCGCCAGCAACCCCCGGGAGGGCCGGGTTGCACAATGGTAACCCGGCGGCCCGCCGGTTGCTAATTTGTCCTCTTTGCAAGAGGCCCGCAACCTGGCAGGTTGCTGGCGGGTTGGCTGTTGCCAACGGCCAACCCGCCGGGTTGGCCCAAAAAAAAAAAAAATTGTAAATCTTTTTTATTTTTTTCAATTACACTTTTACCCTTGAAATATAGCCGTTTTATAGCCGTTGGAGGGGTCTTTTTCGTCATTTTCTTTCCCTATTTTTTTTCTATAAATTGGCCTTAAACTCTCATATTTTTCTCACAACTCAAATTCTCTCATTTTCTCATATTCTCTATTCTAATCTCTATTCTCTCAACTCTCAAGTCTCAATTATTCATTTATTCTCTTAATATTTTTGTTATCAATTTGCTCTTATTTTAATTTTTATTAGGTTTTGCAATTTTCAATTCATATTTCCAATTTCCATATTCCAAATCTCTTTCTTTAATTTTTATTTCTTCTACATCTTTTTTTTTTTCAACTACAAGTCTACAATGGATAGATATTTCTCTCCCATCAATTTCAATGAGGAAGAAAACTATTATCCTAGTCCTAGTCCCGCTGATTTTACTATGAATGCAGGAGATTCAAATAGTCCCGCTGTCCCAATCCCAGTCTCAGAATCCGATACACCTCAAAATATGCCGTCGATTCCAACAGCGCCCGGTGGTTCTAGAAGTCGTCCTCGTAATCGTCGTCCTCGTCCAACTTCATCTCAAGCTGAGGCGGGATCATCAACTGCCGTCGAAAGCGAAAACAGACACACATCAGACGTTTGGGCGCATTTCGACAAGTTTTACGAGACAGAAAATGGCGTTCAAGTCAAGAAAGCAAGATGCAAATATTGTGCAAATGTTTATAAAGCTGATTCAGGTAATGGTACTAGTACTTTAAAAAGGCATGCTAATAAACATATTAATCAACATGGAAATAGAGAAAGCAATCAAACTCAAATAACTAATATGGGTACTACTTGGCGTTATAATTCTGATGTATATAGGGAACAGTTAGCTTTATATATTGCTGCATCTGATCAACCTATTAATATGGCAGAAGATAAATATTTTGAAAGATTTGTTCAAAATTCATTTTTTCCAGGATTTAAAAGTTATTCTAAAACTGCAACTAGAAATGATTTAATAAAATTGTTTAAAAAAATGAAATTAGAATTAAAAAATAAATTTCATACTTGTCATATTAGTGTGGCTTTAACTGCTGATATTTGGAGTGGTAGAGCTAAACAAGATTATATTTGTGTGACTAGTCATTATTTTGATAATGAATTTAAATTAAATAAATCTTTATTAGGATTTAGATTAATGGATGTGGATCATAGTGGTTTAGAAATCTATAATAAAATTATTGAAGTTTTAGAAGATTATGATATTATTGATAAAGTGATAAGTTTAACTTTAGATAATGCAAGTTCTAATAGTAAAGCTATAGAATTTTTTCAAAATAATTATCTTTTATATAACAATTTGAAGTTTTTTCACCAACGTTGTGCATGTCATGTTATTAATTTAATTGTGAAAAGTGGTATGAAAACAATTAAACAAAATATTGATAGAATTAGGGAATCTTTAGCTTGGATTACTGGTAGTAATAAAAGAAATGCTGAATTTCAAGAAGCTTGTATAAAATCAAATATGTCTCCTAGAACTTTTGCATTAGATATGCCTGTTAGATGGAATAGTACTTATTTAATGCTTGATTCATGTTTACCTTATGCTAATATAATTAGTTATTTTGTAGCAAATAATAGAGGTCCTCATCATTTGGTAGAAAATGATTGGAAGATAGCTAAAGTATTTCATTCTTTTCTCAAATGTTTTTACCAAGCCACTTTACAACTTTCTGGTGTGTATTATCCTACTAGTCCATTGGTAATACATGCAATTATAAAAATTTCCGAGTTATTTACAAAAAACAAAGACAATGAAATTTTACATGCACCAATAAAGGCAATGGAAAATTTTTTTTTGAAATATTGGAAACCCGTTCCTTTTCTTTATTGTTTAGGTGCTATATTTGATCCTAGAATTAAATTAGCACGTTTAGAAAATGGTCTTGACAATTTAAGTGAAAATTTACAAAACGAATCATATATCAATCAAATAGGAGAGGTAAAAAATAGTCTTTTCGAAGTATATTTCCAATATGAAAACAGGTATGGGAACCCGCAGTCGCAAAGAGGCGAAATATCCAGAGAAGCTGTAGCAGAAGAAACAAATGAAGACTTATTCTCTTGGAATGCACTGAATAGGCCGAAGAGGACCCGAGTCCGAAGCACAGCCTCCTCTTCAGAAGCACCACCACCAACAACAACAACAACTAATATGCTGTCCTCCATGGAGTCGCAGAGTAATGAACTTCAACAATATTTGGCAACCCCCGAAATGTTTTCAACAGGTCACTTTGATCTCTTAGAGTATTGGAGAGCCAGAAAATGTATTTTTCCGGTATTATCAAGACTTGCCTTGGATGTTTTCGCTGTTCCTGTCTCAACCGTCTCATCCGAACAAACATTTAGTGCAAGTGGAAGGATTTTAAATGAAAGGAGGACTAAACTTGCTCCAAAAATGATTGAAGTCCTCACATGTCTTCGAGATTGGGAACGATCGCGCCATCAAGATCAATACGAGGTTATCGACAATGCTTTAGTAGAATCATTTCAATTTTGTAATATAGATGATACAGATGAGGGAGGTCCTAGTGAACCACCCCCAATTTAGTTGTTTTGTAAAATGTAATTTGTAAATTAATTGTCAATTATTGCACTCTTTTTTCTTTACCAAGTTTTTCTCCCATTGGGTTTTTCTTGGTGAGGTTTTTAACGAGGCAATAATTGTTGTAATTTCTTATTTTATTTTTTGATAAATGAATAAGTCTAATTTTTCTTATATTACAATTTTATTGTATTAAAATTGAATTAATATTTGAAATGTTAACAAAAAAAAAAAAATGAATTGAATTGAATTATTGATATTTGAAAAGTTAAATTAAAAAAACAAAAAAAATAAAAAAACACAAAAAAAAAAAGAAAATCGGGCTAACCCGGCCCGGACCGTGCCTAACCCGGCGGGTTAGGGCTAGCGGGCCGGGCTGGGCCAGCCACTCTCCCTAAATTGGCGGGCCTAACCCGGCCCGCCTTTGTTGGCGGGCGGGTTAAGCCCAGCCCGCCAAAGCATGTAACCCGCCACGGGCCGGGCCGGGCGGGTTACTTTTCCACCTTTACTCAAACCGCCCGTTCACCAGGGAGCAGGGCCTCCACCCACTCACCAGGGAGCGAGGCCCCGCCTGCTGACCGGGCAGCAAGACCCCGAATGCATTTGCTTAACCCATTAATGCTGAAGTAGTTGACAACTCAGACAAAGGGAACTGGACATTTGCTAATCTTGACCAATAACATTATGGTTCTTGAAGTGAGGTTGTAAATAGACTATAATCTTATCGTTTTATGATCTAGTGATGACTTATTGAAATTTAAGTAGTTTATAAGCTTGGCTGCGATCTCATTTGTTTGTTGTCTATATCAACTTAATAGGTTTGTGCAACATTTGTTCAACTAATTGAAGTCCGTCCATCTTTCTTGGAGTTGGGTTTCTTGCTTGTTTTATTTTAGTATCACATGTTTTCTTTTTCATTACATATATTTCTTTTTGGTCTTATTTTGGTTGGATGTTATGCACTTTTATTTCATCTCTTGTATTCCAGTCTGGCTGAAGGGTTTGAATAGACCCTTTATTGCGATTTCTTTGTTTCTATATCATTATTTTGTATTGTTTGTTGTCTTTTTTTATGTGATTCACCTTTCTCCTTTTGTTATTGATGATGACGTGCACTATTTCAGCCACATCTAAGGAATGTGATTGAATACATGTTACAAGTCAACAAGGATGCTGATGATGAAGTGGCTCTCGAAGCTTGAAAATTTTGGTAATCCTCTGCTTTACAAAAATAAATCTGAATGTCTTGACTAGTAGTTTAATACTCATTATGTTGGCACACGTGGAAATTAAACATCAAGGCAATTCTTTGTTAATCATGTATGTATCTAGGTTTCTATGTTATATACCATAGTATGTTGGTGGGAATATGAAAATGCTATTCTAGTGTGCAATACTATTTCTGAAAACATTTCATAATGATGCAGTGTAAATATGCCAAGAGCTGGTGTCAGTACTTGTTGGATTCTTGTGACATCAGTACTGTTATTCTCTTTTGTTGGATGATCTTGATTTTATAATCTGATTGCAAATGGCTTGTATGTAATTGGTGCGAATACAATGCTTAAATCATTTTTTTTTAAAGAAAATTAGAGTTATGCTTAACACCAATTTGTTACATTTATATTCCCGTTTTGATGTTGCTTCTGCAGTATTCCTTAATTTTTTTGTCTTTTTAATCCATAATTCTTCGTGAAGAAGCCTTTATGAAAAATCTTATGTCTCTTTCCATAGGTGTTTATTTCTCTATTTACTCATGATTTAATCTGCATATTTGAATTATAATACATGTTGCGCTGCTAATTATAAATTATTCATATTTTCTTAGTTTCTCTCCACCCTCTAATGAGTGGTGAGTATTACCTTTGTGCACAAATTGTCCCACATAATGAAGAATTTTTATTTTCTTGGTCTGGCTACTCATTCGCTGACTCAGAATGTTGAGTTCATCAAAAGAAATACAATTTTGATGTTTGCAGATTATGGCGTTTCTTATCCCACTTTTAGATGATAAGTTTCCTCTAATACGGAGTATTTCTTATTGGACACTTTCTTGATTCAGCAAATTTATTGTTTAGGTGCATTTTTTCAACTATTACTCCTAAGAATTTCTAATTTCCTCTAGTTGTATACATTGTAATTGTTAGTGACTTGTTTAGGATGAATAGTAAATTAAATTGGCAGTTCCTACAAGATCTTGGAATCACTAGTTCTAGAATATGCAAGATTCATAATAAGTGGATATTATTATCTACAGCGGGGAAGAAAATGAGGAAAATGTGATTATTGATGGCCAAGGGAAACCAAATTATGGTTATATTGTTACCATGTTCAACCATAGGTAAATGGATGAAATGGAGTTGTTTTGGATGGAAAAGAATGTATACTTGCCCTACATTAGTGTTGCAATTGCTGATGTCCAGATAGTAACTACTCTCAAGGGTTTATCTGTTATTCCTTAAGTCAATGGCATTCAGTGTTTGCTGAACATATATCATGTAGCTAAAACGTTTTTCCTCAGTGAAACTTCGGTTTGGGTGTTTGACTTACCACCCAAGATGTGGGTGCAATAGCTTAGTTGTTTACTCTGAGCTTTTATAGAGGATAATGTTGTATGCTTATCATACATTCTTGTTGCAATTACTGATGTCCAGGAGACAATTTCATTAAAGGATTTATTTACTACTCCTTAAGTCAATTTTATTGGCGTTTCTTGAATTTCAGACATGTAGCTAATATCAGTTGAAGTAGTGTGCTAAAGAAATTTTCTTTGCAGGGTTCATTAATGAGACTCACCATGACTACCATTGCAATCTAGGTCTAGATGGTCGGTGTAGCTACATACGAATGCTGATGAGAGCCTTAAAATGTGTAAAGGAACTATGTAATTGGTCGCTCCAAAGGAATACATGGTAAGTTACAATAGGTTTTAGGTTTTAATTGTGACCTTTTTTCTGATTGGTCATATGATTTTTCTCCTCTTACATTTGGGACAGCTCCTTTTTTTGTCGGGTCCTTGTTGTTTCCAATGTCTTTCAGGACACTTATAGAAAGCACTTCCATACGTTACTTTATGGACTTCTACGTATTTGTTCTCTTATTATTATTTTTTTTAATATGTATTCATCAATTTCTTCTATAACCTTATCTTCCTTTTCTTCCCCTCTTTTGTACCAGAACTTATGAATCTTATTTGCTTTATTTATTTAGTGTGTTTATATACGGTCCATTAAATTTGTGTAAGAGAATATAAAGAACAAATAGAATTTAGATCTAAAATTGTTTGGATTTCATCAATGGAGCACATATTGTTCTTCTGTTAGCGATAGAGTGTTCAACTTGAAAGCTTTTCTCTTGTGATTTGTTTTACTTATGAGAAATATAGATTATGGTCTAGATTTGCTCGCAAGATTTTGTCACTAAAACTGCATCCTTTGGCAATCTTTGCCTCCTGCTTTCTGAAGTGATTACTTAATTTTTGCCAAACACTTTGGGGGTTTAAATATCAAGATACTTAATTTTAAGTTTTGAAAATAACTATTTTTTCTTTATTTGTAGAGTTTAGAATGTTGTTTTAGTTCAAATGATGTGGTTTTTTGGAATTTTGAGGTGGATTGCGGGTTTGCTATCTTTTCAAATATTTTTGTCACTACAACAAATTTTTAATTTAGAGACGTATTCAGTTTCGTCTCAAAATGGTCATATTAGGGGACAAAATTGTAATTTCTTTACAAAATGCTTAACACTCAATTTCCAATTTCTGCCATTTGGAGAGAAGGATGAAATACTATGGAGGGAAATCATCCTCAGACAAAATTTATTATTTTTTTAAGAAAAATTTTGTAGCTAAAAACCTTTTTCTAGGACAAAATTTTTTGTCTCTAATTGTACAAAGTTTGAAAAACTTATTAGGGATGAATTATGATTTTGTCCTCGATTGTAAAAATACATTTTTAGGGACAAAATTTATTATTTTTGGACGAAAAATTTTGTAGCTAAAAACCTTTTTTTTGGGACGAAATGTTTTTGTCTTTAATTGTACAAAATTTGGAAAACTTATTAGAGACGAAATATGATTTTGTCCTAAATTGTGAAAAATGCCTTTTTAGGGATGAAATTTGAAACTGCAACAAATTTTTAATTTAGGGACAAATTTGGTTTCATCCTAACATTGTCAATTTGGGGGACGAAATTGTAATTTCGTCAAAAAATGCTTAGCACTCTATTTGGAAACCCCGCCAACAATGCTATTTGGAGGGAAGGATGAAATAATATGGAGGGAAATCATTTTGAGACGAAATTTATTATTTTTGGATGAAAAATTTTGTAGCAAAATATGGAGGGAAATCATTTTGGGACGAATTTATTATTTTTGGATGAAAAATTTTGTAGCAAAAAGCCTATTTTTTTCTAGGACGAATTTTTTTTGTCTCTAATTGTACAAAATTTGGAAACTTATTAGGGACGAAATATGATTTTGTCCTCAAGTGTGAAAAATGCATTTCTGGGGATGAAATTTGGAAAACTAATTAGGGAAGAAATATTATTAGTTTAAAAACACCCAATTCTTTTTCTATTTAATTTGAAACAAAACCTAGACTTGCTTGCTGGTGAATCTCAATCTCCTGCTTTGAAATTGATTGAAACCCAAGATAAAAAGTTGAAAATTAAGTGGAAGTGGCAAATGAGGATCGGCTGAAAATGGTAGGAAGGCGTGATAGGTACCTTTGAGGATTCCGACATGCTTTAACGGGTTGTCATTTTCCTCTTTCTCTTTAATTTCGCTCTTTGCTTCACCCATTACCAAAAAAATAAAATAAAATAAAGACCTGCGGTAACACTTTTTGGAAATATATTACTAATGTTACTAATACATATCTATGGTACCATTTGTTGTGAAAATGTTATGAATATAATTTTGATAAGTAACACTTCATATTTTTATAACTCGTTATCTATCAACTGTTGGATATGATTCATATTTTAAGATAACCTAAAACTAGTTAAAACTTTCATCTAAACTCTTTTGGTATATTTTGGTATACACACCAAATCTAATGTTGCTTGTACCCAACAAAGGAATTGAAAGGATAAAACACCCAATGAGGAAATTGAAAGGGTAAAACACCCAATGAGGAAATTGAAAGGGTAAATACCCTTATTTCTTGTTTCACAAATCCTATAATATTACACGTAAAACTTGTATATATGATGAATTTTTATAAATATATTGCTATTACCAATATCAATGTAACATTTTCCTTTCTCGAAAACTCTTAAATCATAATCTAAAATCATGTACGGTTCGATAATGTAGATTTATACCTACATGATAATGCTAAGGTTGCGTTTGGTTCGGGGTGATATAAGATTAATCTTGTAACCTTTGTTTAATTTTCAAGATTCCCTCGTTTGGTTGTCAAGTAATAAAATATTATGTAATCTTTTATTGCAAATAGTGTTTATTGTTGATAATATTGGGGGTAATCAAATTACCTTCCCAAGGGGTGTTAATATAAGATTATCGAGGCAATCCTAATTTTGACCATATTTTGCCCTTAATCTTTTATCATTTCGGATACATTTGCCCTTATATGTCTACCAAATAACAGTTAGCATAGACTCCCTACATTTGAAAAAATAGCTAAAACACCCCAACCATAACAAGTTAAAACCCTAGCCACCCAAGACCACCGTCGGTCGCTAGCCACCACAGCTGGTTGCCGGCAAACTCATCATATCGAGGCAAGATCGGCGAGATCTTGCCGGTGGTGTGCTGGTAAAGATGTTTCTAGCTATGGATTTGTGATCCATGGCCGGAAATGACCAAATCTGGTTGTTTCACAGCCAAAGATGTGCCCGTGAAAAGTTCTAGCCGTTTTTGGCAATGAATCTTTGATCCATGGCCGGATTAGGCCTTACCAGCGCACGACCAGCCATATCTGGCAGGTTGTGCACCATTACGGCAGTTTCCGACAGTGGTGGTTAGCTGCTGGCAGTGGCTTGGGGTGGGTGCGGGTGATTTTGCTACAAATTAAAGTTTTATATGGTTGGGGTGTTTTATCAAAATTTCAAATATAGGGGGTTAAAAGAAATAATTTAAAAAATAATAGAATAAAATAATAATAAAAATAATATTATATTATTATTTAAAAAGGAGGGCAATTTAGTAATTTATATAACATACCCACTCATTTATCCTTCCAACCAAATATATTATTATAACATACCCACCAATTTATTTCAACCAACCAAACACATTTCTCTAAAGATTCCCTGGTAATCTATCTTTCCAATAATACAATATTCTCCCGTAATACAACATTCTTTGAACCAAACGCACGCTAGGTAATATTATTCACAAAAATGTTCACAAGAAGTTTTGAAATTATTGTTTTGATTGGCTAAATTTGTGTATAATTAATTAACCCAAGTAACTAAATTAAAATCTATATCAAAACCCACAAATCCAATTAATTAATTAATTATGACCACAAACAAGACTACAAATAAACGTAAACCCTTTTGTGTACATGTATTTATATATTCTCTCTCTCAATCTATCTCCTTTTAGTTTTACATAGAGCTGGGCATTTGGGACTTGGTCCAAAAACCTAGTCCTTGAGAGGATTGGTCCTAGCAGGCCTGGTCCCAAAATCGAACTAGGCCTAAGGAAGAGGGCTCGGTCCCCCCTCCAAGGCCCGGGCTCAAACCCTTTTGGTTTATTTATTTTAGTCCCCTGGACAATTATTAAAATCCCTTGTAAATTTTGAAATGGACAGAAATTGTAGGGGTTAAAATAAAATTTTACAAAATTAAAAAAATTTGAATTTAATAACCGTTGGCTGCTGCACTATAAATATCCCCTAAATTTCTCATCTTTCCATGCCACTCAATCTCTCTACTCTCTACTCCAGATCTCTAATCAAATTCTCATTCAATTTATATTTATATTTATAATTTATTTTTTATATTATTCAATATCATCTCTTATTCATATTATTATTTAATTTTTTTCATTTTAATTATTTATTATTTTATCATAAATTCATAATGGATTCCCAAAATGATGCATTCGGAGGATCATCCCCAAATGAGTTTTACATTCCATCCACCGAAGAAATGGTGCAACCAAACACAAGCGAGCTGCAACTTAATGCCCCCGCCCCCAGTCGTAAAAAAGGGTCGTGTCCAATGTGTGGCTGATAATCCGAGGATTATACTGTTTTATTTAGGCTTTTAGGTCGGATTTTAGATACTTCTTAGTTCATTTATGCCTGAATTGCTACTTAATTCTTTACATTTTGTGTTTCAGGCCAAAATAGATATTTTGAGCAAATAATGAGCGAATTGGAGTTTCTGGACTTAGAAGTAAGTGGATCTCAGAAGGGGGGAGAGTTCTGAAGCAGACTAAAGCACTATGAAGTTTGTTCCCATGGGAGAGCATCGAAGATCCAAGATTCAAGCAAAGAAGCAAGTGGAGGGTAATTCTGTAAATTCTGAATTCTTCATGAAGATTCGCCGCGGCGAAATGAGTTACGCACAAGATTTAAGTTTACTTCGTCGCCGCGGCGAAGTTTGCAAATTCCAGTTTCTTTAAAACGCACAGTTTCATTTTTAGGCAAAGTCTTAGATTTTTGGGCGAAGTATAAAAGCAAAACTTTGCCATTTTAAGGAAGGTGTGTTTTTCTTAGTAGGGAGTAGCTAATTTTCATCTTCCTTAGGTTAGATTTGACGAATTTTGGATCGAAAAGTGAGAAGCTTTGGGATTGAATGTGGTGGATTCTTCAACTAGGGGAGATCTCGTCTTTTCTATCTTTTTAATATGTTGAACCTCGAGTTTATTGTTTTTCTTGCTTGTTGTGTTGAATTAGCTATGAACTAACCCATTTTGGGTTAGGGTTTTGATGTAATTCAGATTTCCATGGATTAAGTAATTGATTTTTGTTATTTTCATATGCTATTGCATGGTTTGTGTGGTTATTCTGATTTTATTGCTTTTATTTGATGAACATGATGAGATTGAGAAATGAGTCATGTTAAGTTTCTTGGGTAATCATCATTATAGTATTGAATGCTAGAGATAGATTTAAGAATCAATGAAATCAATCTAGGATTCCATGTGCTTAATGACCTTAGAACTATTAATCTTCAAATTGTTGGGTGCGGAAGTTTAATAGGGAAAAGTAGGAAAACATAGCCTGAGAAGGTATGTTTTACAATTTAGAGAATTCGATTTACAATCAATGCATGTGAATATGGAAATAGCATAATCCGGAGGTTTAATCCATAGAGTCCGAATGAAGTCAAAAACCTACCCGTTTGTTTAAATTGATATTACCTTGTTTTTAAATCTTGCTTTCATAATTTAGCTTTGAATATTTAGCAATTTTTCTTTTAGTTTTAAGTTTAATTTTATCCCATTAATCCAAACAAATTCGATTGCTCCAACTTGAAAACAATAGAAAACTTAGTGCTTAGCAACCAATCCTCATGGGAACGATACTCACTCATCACTTTATTACTTTGTGCGACTAGTGTACTTGCTATTTATGCATATTGTAGTAACAATGCATCAAGTTTTTGGCGCTGTTGTCGGGGATTGAGTTTTATGTTAACATTAAATTTTTCTTGTGTTAGCTAGATTGGAGCTTTATTTTTGCTCAATTATTGTTTGTTTAATTTTTGTTATTCTTTTAGGTTGGTTTGTGATGTCACTCGTTCTATTTTTCTGTGTAGTTTATGCAAAGAGCAAGGCGTCAGCTAGTGGTTCCTGTTGATCTTGAGATTGAAAGAACCACGGGAAGACTGAACAGAGAAAGAAGAGAAAGAGAGGCTCCAGTGGAACCAGAGGTCATAGTTGTAGAGATGGTAAAAAAATAGAACACTAAGGGAGTTTTCAGTTCCCACAGTTGATGGTAGTGGTTCAAGCATTACGAGACCAGCGATCCAAGCCAACATTTTTGAAATAAAGCCGGTTATCATCCAGATGATCCAGCAATTGGTATAGTTTAGGGGAGATTTGAAGGAAGATCCAAATCTACACATTGCCAATTTTTTGGAGATTTGTGATACTTTCAAGTGAAACGGAGTGTCAGATGACGCCATCAGATTGAGACTATTCCTATTTTCATTGAAAGATAAAGCTAAGGGATGGTTAATGGCATTAACAACAGGAACGATCACAACATGGAACGATTTAGCACAGAAGTTCCTGACCAAATTCTTTCTTCCAGCAAAATCGGCAAAGCTAAGAAATGATATCACATCGTTTCTACAGGAAGAGTCGGAATCATTGTATGAGGCTTGGGAGAGATACAAAGAATTACTGAGAAGGTGTCCACATCATGGGTTGCCAATTTGGATGCAAGTCCAAACATTTTATAACGGATTAATGGTGAATGTGCAAACTATGGTGGATGCAACATCGGGAGGAGCACTGCAAAATAAGACTCCGGAAGAAGCTCACGAGTTGCTTGAAGTTCTGGCAAGCAACAATTATCAAAGACCTAATGAAAGGGTGCAACCGAAGAAATCTATGGGTCTTCATTAAGTTGATGCATATACAACCATTTCAGCCCAACTCACAACACTTCAGAAATAGTTGGGAAATATGCAGGTAAACTCTATTCAACCTCCTCCACTAACTTGTGATTTTTGTGCAGGTAGTCACGTGAGTAGTGAGTGTCAAGTGGGGAACACATTTACTTCATCATCGTCATCATCGGAGCAGGTTAACTACTTGGCAGGAAATCAGAGGCAACCAAACAATCCCTATTCCAACACATATAATCCGGGTTGGACGAATCATCCAAATCTGTCTTGGGGCAATCAGAACCAGCAAAACAATCAATGGAACCAAAAAGCATTGCCAACTAACCAAACAGGGGTGAATAATCAACCAGGAGACCTAAGAGTGACAAAATTGGAGGACATGTTCAGGAAATTTATGCAAGAGACCACAGGTTTTATGAATGAGACGAGAACGAATTTTAGAAATCAAGGGACGTCTATCTGGAATCTAGAGGTACAGATAGGGCAATTGGCTGAAAAGCTAAATGAGAGACCAAAGGGGTCTTTACCAAGCAACACAATGACTAACCCATGTGAGCAAGTGAATGCAATAACTTTGAGAAGTGGGACAGTTTTAGAAGAGGTGGAATGATCAGGGAAAGAGAAAACCCCATCAAAGAAAAGTGAAGAATCTGATGAGGAAGTTGATGAAGAAATCATTGTTGAAGAGAAACCACCTAGCCCTAGGGAAGATGAGTGGAAGCGGGAAGAGAGGCAAAAGAAAAGGAAAGAGAAATTGCCATTCCCTGAGATACCACCAGAGTTGGCACATCACACTCCACCCGTGCCTTTTCCTCAGAGACTCAGAAAAGAAATTCAGGATAAGCAGTTCATTAAATTTCTTGATGTTTTTAAGAAACTGCATATTAACATTCCTTTTGCAGATGCATTACAACAGATGCCTAGCTATGTGAAATTTCTCAAGGAAATTTTATCAAACAAAAGGAAGTTGGATAATGAGGAAACAGTGATGCTCACGGAAGAATGCAGTGCCATTCTACAAAAGAAGCTGCCTCTGAAACTCAAAGACCTAGGGAGTTTCATTATCCCTTGTGTTATAGAAAATTTCACATTCGATAGGGTTTTGTGTGATCTGGGTGCAAGCATAAACCTTATGCCTTTTTCTGTTTTCAGGAAATTAGGAATTGGAGAAGTGAAGTCGACAACCATATGCTTGCAGGTTCCAGATAGATCCATAAAGCATCCGAGGGGCATTGTAGAGGATGTGTTGGTTAAGGTGGACAAGTTTATCTTTCCTGCAGACTTCTTTGTGTTAGATATGGAAGAAGACAAGGAGATTCCTCTTATCTTGGGATGACCATTCTTGGCTACTGGAAGAGCCTTAATTGACGTACAAGAAGGGAAGTTGATCACAAGGATGCAAGATGAAGAAGTAACATTTAATGTCCTTGAGTCGATGAAAGTTCCACCGAAGCAAGAGTCATGTTTAAAAATCGACTTGGTGGATCAGTCAAAAATTGAAACTCCCTAACTAAACAATCCTAATTTGAAAATTAAGGGATGCATGGTCAAGCCGAATCAGTTCGAGAATGAGGACCATAACATAAAAGGTTGCACAACATCCTAGGATGAGCCACACTCGAGATTGTGTCTTCACAAGAAACGGATTTCTCAGCTCAAAAAAGGTGAGGGAAAGTCAAGAAAACAGAAAGCGGTAGGTGAGAAGAGTCGAACCACCAAATTAATGACCAAGGGATGGAAATGGGTGGCTAAGCTCTCAACAAAGACCCTGAGTGAAAAAGATCATCAACAACTGAAGCTCCAGCGCAAGGGAAATTTTCAGGATGTGATGTACTTGGATAGTTCAGACTGACGTGAAGATTTGAGAAAGTCGAGCTTGCTGACTATAAACAAGCACTCCTTGGGAGGCAACCCAAGTGTTTTCATTTGTTGTTGTTTATTTATTATTTTGAAATTGTTTAGTTTCTTATTATTTTTAGATGAAGTCTAATATGTGTGTTTTTGGGTGTTTCAGGTGAATTATCGAATCAAGGCGGAAAATGGAATTTGTCCAGTTTTCACTACGGCGAAGCACATTTTGAAAAATTGGGAATTCAAAAAGTCCCAGACTTCGCCACGGCGAAGTATCTATTTCATCGAGGTGATGCGCCTCTGTATTTTTCCGCCGCAGCGAAAAATTTTGTTTCGCCACGGCGAAGCAAGTTGGGCAAAAATCATTAAGGGAAATTTTGCCACGGTGAAGAAAGTTCTTTGCCAAGGCACTTTCTTCACCATGGCGATGAGCTTCTGTAATTTTTCACCACGGCGAAGAATTTTTCTTTGCCGCGGCATCGACTGGGTTTGGTTTTTAGGGTTTTCAAGTGAAGAACTTTGCCGTGGCGAAACCTGGTTTTTATAAATACCCACACGACTTTTCATTTTCAACGCAAAAACTTCAAACCCATTTGAGAGAAAATTTTCCTACTTCAATCCAGAGCCTTCCCAGTGATTTCCCAGCAAAGTTTCTCACTCCTTAACCGTTCTAAACACCAAAACAACTTGTTCTAACAAAGATCTTTGCGAAAAATTGAAGAAATTTGTGGTTTCAAGAATTTGGGGGTTTTGCAATCTCGGATGATTTTGACTAAATTGGTGGTAAATACTTCCTAGATTTGGTAAGATTTCAAGTTCCCTAAGCTTTTAATCGCATAATTTAGAGTTTATAGTTGTGGATCTGAAAATATTGATTGTTGGTTGAGTTGTGAAATTTTTGTGATATTGTGCATTGATTTTGCTTGAGGAAGTGTTGATTGTACATTGTGTGGTATTGAGGAGTGTGGATTTTGAATTTTGGAGTGTTTGGTTGAGTTTGGAAAAATTGTAGTTTAGGGGTCTAGGTGCGAATTTTGGAAGTGTTGTTTTACTGTAGGATTGATTGTGGTTATTCATAGGGCGCTTAGGGTTGAATGTGTTTGAGTGAATTGTTGAGTTGATTGGTAGTTTTGGGAAAATGCTGCTCAAGGTACCATCAAAGGGTAAAGGAAAAGGAAAGAAAGTGGACAACCGGTTTGTAAATGACAAGGTTCGGACATGCTATGAAGGGGCAGCCCAAAGGAAAGATAAAGGATTTATTCCTGAGCGTGGATTGACCGCGAGCTAGGCTATGGATTGGAGTCGAGGGAGACATTTGGAACTATTTATTAGTGCACCTACACAAGCGGTTGTAGAACAGCTAGTGAGAGAGTTTTATGCCAACCTCCCGGAGTGTGAATCTGGTACTGTGTTTGTGAGGGGCACTGATGTGGCATTTACTGCGAAGTTCATCAATGAATTTTATAACCTGCCTAAGATTGACCGATATGATTATGCGGATTTTAAAAAGACACAGTTTGAGGATGATATCATTCTTCCGGTTATTACAAAACCGAACACCATTTGGGAGGTTTCAAAAAAGGGCAAGAAGAGCATCAAGGGAACTAATTTGACACCGATGGCTCGGTTGTGGTAGTATTTTATTAGTGCAAGGATGATGCCGGAAACGCACTATAGTACGATGACTTATGAGAAGGCATTATTGCTCTATTCTATTGCCACAGGAAAGAGAATGGATGTGGGACAAATTATCCTGAACAACATTCAACATGCAGCCAAACTAGGGCGAGGGAGTTACCCTTTGCCACATCTCATTACAGCTTTGTGCACTCAAGCAGGAATTGAGGTACATGATGATGAGCCATTTATCCACGCTGCCTCAGTTCTCGACTCAGACTATTATCATAGGCATCTTGAACGTCCAGACGATGAGCAACCAAGCGTAGGGACAAAACAACAGAGAACCACACAAGGCACTGCCACATCATCCAGTTCCATAGCCATATCATCCACATCGTCCAGACGATGATGCATTAGATGATGGGTCAAATGAGACGTATGGCAAAACGTCAGGATTGGCTGGCAGAGCAGACCCATATGATGTATGAAATGCAGAAGAGTAGCTTCAACAAGCTCAACGTTGATACTGCAGAATTCCAATGGGCTGATTGGGATTCAGATGAGTGGATGGGCTCCGGATCAGAAGAGGACGACGTCGAGGGAGACGAGGATGCCGAAGAATGAGTACCTGAGCACCTGTTTTTGTTTGTTATTTTTGTTTGTTTTAGTTGTTTCTGTATTTCATTTCGAACATTGAACTCAGTTGATACTTTTTGTTTTGGATTGTTTTAGTTGTTTCATTTTTGTTTTAATTTTGTAGTTGATGTAAAGACAAGATTAGGGTTGTAATATTTTTATATTAGTCAGTGAATTTTTCTAACACAGTGGACACCACAGTTTTCAATTGTTTTTACAGATTTTGGAGATGAAAAAGTCAAGGACCGGGTGTGCACACTATTGAGCGAAACTTCAACTTCACGGATTAATTAGCGAACTATCTCGTACCTTTGTCAATTTTGTTTTTCTATTGCTAATTTGTGCATAATGTGACATTGGAGACAATGTCATCTTTAGTTTAGGGGTGGGAAAAATTTGACAAATTTTTTATTTTTGTTTAGTTAATTTTGTGTTTTTGTTGTGCATGCTAATGATGAATTGTATAAATTGATGATGAGAATAGGGTTGTTGGGATTTTATTGTTGAAAAATGTTAAGCATTGTTTCAAGTTTATGTTTATTGACTGAATTTTGATTGAAGTTGTTGAGTGGTTCAACCACCATTTTCATTTATTTCGGCATGCTTAGACTCATTTTATGTGGTTAGGTAAAGTTTGATAATGTTGGTGGACTCTAGAACCTAGAAGAGAAGTGCTTGAGGCGGAATTCTACAAATAGACACCGTTGAGGAAATGATTTAGGCATTTTTTGGAACGTTTGAGCCTTTCCAGCCAACCCACGAATGAATTTTTCCCTAGTCACCCATTTAAGCCTTATGAGATTATCATTGCTTTTTATTTCCTTGCAAACAAAAAAATTGTCCAATCCAATTACCCTAAACACTTAATCATACCCTTTAGGAGAATTTTGGACCTAATGCAAACACAAGGAACTTGAAGAGTTGTGTGAATGAACTAAAAGAATAGTTTGGGGGTTGTGAGAAGGGCAAGAAGAATAAGAGAGGTAATTAACCTCAATTTGAGATTTTTGTTATTTTAAAAAAAAAAAAAAAAATTCTATTTCAAGAATTGCATTACATTAGCAACAATAAGAATTGTTCATGGTTGAAGGTTGTTAAATGGTTGAAAAGTGATGGTTGAGAAAGGAAGTGGGAGTTGGATTAAGTCTTAGTGTTTGCTTTAAGGAAACCAAGTTCTCTTGTTTGTTTATCCTTTCCTTTGGAACCTACTACCCGAGCCTAATGTTACAAGCTTGCAAAGACCTTTTGATTCTTAGCGATGTCTAATCTCATTAGTGGAGAGTAGTTCGATATTTAGGCTTATGGAGTCTGCCGCCATTTGATAAACTTTGCATTTCTGCATAAAATAATCCGGGAAGTCAAAAGGTGGATTGAAGTGGGGATCACCTACACGGGGGACCAATAGAGAAAGTTAGTCGATGCAACTTATAACTTCTTGGAGTGTTGAACATTTTTCTAGCAATAATTTTGCAACAACCTTTGAGACTTGTATAAATTCTAGGCAGTTCGTTGTGTTGAGTTGAGTCTTATGTTTTTTTCTTTTTAAATTCTTGTTAATTTTGCTGTTTTGCGTTTGTTTAGGTGTTTGTTGTTTTTCTTTCATTTTCTTTTGTACCTGATGCTTGGGGACGAGCATGTCTTTAGTTTGGGGGTATTTGATAATCCGAGGATTATACAGTTTTATTTAGGCTTTTAGGCCGGATTTTAGATACTTCTTAGTTCATTTATGCCTGAATTGCTACTTAATTCTTTACATTTTGTGTTTCAGGCCAAAATGGACATTTTGAGCAAATAATGAGTGAATTGGAGTTTCTGGACTCAGAAGTAAGCGGATCTCAGAAGGGGGGAGAGTTCTGAAGCAGAGTAAAGCACTATGAAGCTTGTTCCCATAGGAGAGCATCGAAGATTGAAGATTCAAGCAAAGAAGCAAGCGGAGGGCAATTCTGTAAATTCAGAATTCTTCATGAAGATTCGCCACGGCGAAGTTTGTTTTTCGCCGCGGCGAAATGAGTTACGCACAAGATTTAAGTTTACTTCGCCGTCGTGACGAGATTTCTTCTTCGCCGCGGCGAAGTCTGCAAATTCCAGTTTCTTTAAAACGTACAGTTTCATTTTTAGGCAAAGTCTTAGGTTTTTGGGCGAAGTATAAAAGCAAAACTTTGCCATTTTGAGGAAGGTGTGTTTTTCTTAGTAGGGAGCAGCTTATTTTCATCTTCCTCAAGTTAGATTTGACGAATTTTGGATTGAAAAGTGAGAAGCTTTGGGATTGAATCTGGTGGATTCTTCAACTAGGGGAGATCTCGTGTTTTCTCTTTTTTCAATATGTTGAACCTCGAGTTTATTGTTTTTCTTGCTTGTTGTGTTGAATTAGCTATGAACTAACCCATTTTGGGTTTGGGTTTTGATGTAATTCGGATTTCCATGGATTAAGTAATTGATTTTTGTTATTTTCATATGCTATTGGATGGTTTGTGTGGTTATTTTGATTTTATTGCTTTTATTTGATGAACATGATGAGATTGAGAAATGAGTCATGTTAAGCCTCTTGGGTAATCACCATTACAGTATTGAATGCTAGAGATAGATTTAAGAATCAATGAAATCAATTTAGGATTCCATGTACTTAATGACCTTAGAACTATTAATCTTCAAATTGTTGGGTACGGAAGTTTAATAGGGAAAAGTAGGAAAACATAGCCTAAGAAGGTATGTTTTACAATTTAGAGAATTCGATTTACAATCAATGCATGTGAGTATGGAAATAGCTTAATCGAAGGTTTAATCCATAGGGTTCGAATGAAGTCAAAACCCTACCCATTTGTTTAAATTGATATTACCTTGTTTTTAAATCTTGCTTTCATAATTTAGCTTTGAATATTTAGCAATTTTTCTTTTAGTTTTAAGTTTAATTTTATCCCATTAATCCAAACAAATTCGATTGCTCCAACTTGAAAACAGTAGAAAACTTAGTGCTCAGCAACCAATCCTTGTCGGAATGATACTCACTCATCACTTTATTTACTTTGTGCGACTAGTGCACTTGTTATTTATGCATGTTGTAGTAACAACGCATCAGTGGTGGTGACACTTCACCAAATCAAAACAGCCAAAGACAAATGGGGAGGGGGAATAATCGTGTGGGGTATGTAATTTCTGTGGAACCATTATTGGTGCTGAGAAGGGGACTTTGACGATGCAACGACACTTGGAGAAAAATCACCCCCAAATAATGTAGTTGTCCGGTACATCTTCAATTGGATCAGGTAGGCAAATTCAAACTCAACTTAATTTTAATCTACAATCCTCAACTCTCTCAACATGGCAATACAATGCACATGTTGCACGAGAGGAAATAGCAAGATTCATAGTTGCTACGGACTCTCCCATTTGTTTATCTGAACATCCTTATTTTATTCATATGATTAAAACTGCATTTTATCCAACTTATACCCCTGTTAGTAGAAGTACAAGTAGAAGAGATATGCTAAAAAACTTTATAACAAAATAATTAATAAACTTAAAAACAAATTTAAAAATTTTAGGAATATATCTATTGCACTTACATCAGACATATGGGTTTGTAGATCAAAGACATATTTTTTAACCGTTACAATACATTTCTTAGAACATAGTTGGGGTTTACAACAAAAATTGATGGGTTTTAAGCCATTATATGAAAAACATAGTGTTAACATATTTATTTTACAATTCTTGAAGTTTTGCAAGAATATGTATTAACTGATAGAGTTGTAGCGCTAACGCTTGATAATGCAGCTACTAACACCGCGACAATCTCTTTATTTGAAAAGAGATTGGATTTGCGTGGTGGAGACAAAAATTTTCACTAGAGATGTGCTTGCCACATCATCAATTTGATTGTTAAAGCAGGTTTAGATGTTATACATTTGAAGATAGAGAGGGTGCGCACAACTATCTGATTTATCGTCAGCGGTAGCAACAAAAGATGGCCGGAGTACGCCAAATATTGTAGGCAAAAGGACCCACTGCTTCGACCTTTGAAGTTATGTATGGACATGCCTATCCGTTGGAACTCCACCTACTTGATGTTGGAAAAAGCTTTGCCAAACGTAAAACAAATTACAGATTTCATCAACCAGAAGAACCATCCACAAGAAGTTGTGAGCTATGATGATTGGGCGATTTGTGAACTTTTTTATTCATTTCTTAAATTTTTTTATGATTCCACTAATACATTAAGTGGTATTTATTATCCAACTACTAATTTAGCGTTAGATATTTTACTTCAAATTTCTAAAACTTTTGCTAAATATAGATATGATGACGTTTTAATGGAAATTGTTTTAAAGATAAAAGAAAAATACGAGAAATATTTGTTAGATATTCCATTCTTATATGGATTAGGCCTTGTTGTAGATCCTAGATTTAAATTATACGTAGTTAAATGTATAATTACTCTTATTTGACCGACTTTAAACAAAAATTGGAAACCTTTTTTTCTTTATATCAGAACAGGTATAATAGAAGTGGAAGTGGAACGTCTAGGAGAGATGATCAGGACCCTGATGAAGACCTCCATCAAGGATCGAGCATGTGGATGTATATGGAACATAGCGGAAGTATGAGCTCTAGCTCGTACATACATGGACCAAATGAGTTAAATTGCTACCTACAAATGGACATGTCCTACATGACGAAGAAGGAGAAACGTGAGATGGATGTGCTTCAATGGTGGAACCAACTTCAAAGTTGATTCCCCATTATAGCTCAAATGACACGTGACATTTTATCTGTGCTGATTTCTACAATTGCATCCGAGTAAGCACTTTCAACGAGTGGTCAAATTGTTGAAGACAGAAGATGCTCTTTAACTGATGAGATGATTAAAGTGATAACATGTTTACGAGATTGGACTCATGCAGAAAGAAGACTACAATAGCACCCCAAAGATCCCGAACTACTCGAACTCTTTAGGAACACAAATTTTAATTATTTAAATATTGTTGACGATGAAGATGAATAATTTAATAAAAATAATTATTTAATTGTTTATTTGTGAAGCGTGAATGTTGAATATTACATAGTTAAATGTATAATTACTCCTATTTGACTGACCTTAAGCAAAAATTGGAAAGCTTTTTTTCTTTATATCAGAACAGGTATAATGGAAGTGGAAGTGGAACGTCTAGGAGAGATGATCAGGACCCTGATGAAGACCTCCATCAAGGATCGAGCATGTGGACGTATATGGAACATAGCGAAAGTAGGAGCTCTAGCTTGTACATACATGGACCAAATAAGCTGAATCGCTACCTACAAATAGACATGTCCTACGTGACGAAGAAGGAGAAACGTGAGATGGATGTGCTTCAATTGTGGAACCACATCAAAGCGCTAGCGCTTGATAATGCAGCTACTATCACCACGACAATCTCTTTATTTGAAAAGAGATTGGATCTGCATGGTGAATACAAATTTTCTCACCAGAGATGTGCTTGCCACATCATCAATTTGATTGTTAAAGTAGGTTTAGATGCTATACATTCGAAGATGGAGAGGGTGCGCGCGGCTATCTTATTTATTGTCGGCGGTAGCAATAAAAGATGGCAGGAGTACGTCAAATATTGTAGGCAAGAGGACCCATTGGTTCGACCTTTGAAGTTATGTATGGACATCCCTATCCGTTGGAACTCCACCTACTTGATGTTGGAAAAAGCTTTGCCAACCGCAAAACAAATTACAGATTTCGTCAACCGGAAGAACCATTTAGAGGACGTTGTGAGCTATGATGATTCGGCGATTTGTGAACTTTTTTATTCATTTCTTAAATTTTTTTTATGATTCCACTAATACATTAAGTGGTAGTTATTATCCAACTACTAATTTAGCGTTAGATATTTTACTTCAAATTTTAAAAACTTTTGCTAAATCACTACGAGAAATTTAACATTTAGGGACGAATATTTTTATCACAGAAAGTGGAATATTCATCCTCAAATGTAATGCGGGGCAACAGACCAAATCGTCCCAAAAGCTGCGTTGCCAAAGGGCAATGCCCACAGAAAAACGAATCGTCCCGAAAGCTACGCGATTGGGGACGAAATACAGTTTCGTCACTAAAGATTACTTATTTTGTGCTGAAATTTTTCGTCCAAAAAAGAATAACTATTTGTCCCAAATAATGTCATTTCATCCCCAAAAAAGAACAATTGGGGATGAAATTTTTTCGTCCCTGATTGTGTAGATAATTTGGGACAATTGTTTTCGTCATTGTCTGTGTAGCAAATTAGGGACGAAATTTTTTGTCCCAGATGGTGTGGTGAATTAGGCACATAGATTTTCGTCCCTAATGGAATGGTGAATTAGGGACGAAAATTTTCATCCCTCGTGCTATAGTGAATTGGGGATGAAGAATTTTGTCCCTGATGGTTGCCGAATTGGGGACAAAAATTTCATCCCTGTCAATATTTAGAGACGAAAAATTCCATCATTTCTTTCATGATGAATTACGACGAGAATTTGTTCCTGATTGAAAATTAACAAATATATTGATTCTCAAAGTCAAAAAATTCATATGAAACATCTTTTTAACTAACATATAAACAAAAAGTATAGAATGTATTAGCTAATAGTATAAAATACCTACACTTTTTTTGTTAGTTGGATGTCAAAATATATACTATTTTCTTCACTACTTGGATGTCAAGAAAGGTACCACTCCTATAGTAGCTGCATTTCAAAAGAAGCAAAAAAGTGAATTGCTGAAGCTGTTGGACGTCTACTGTAACAACCTCTTTCTACTACCATATTCATAATATATATATTAATAAAAAGACAGCATTTTTATCCAAACAGTTGGGCCCAAAAATTTTCTTTACTTAATAATTACATTCTTTACAAAGTACAACATCATTTGTACAAAAAACTCTCAAAAACGAAGACAGTGGACAGTGCAGCCAAGTCTCCCCGCTTGCCGACGTCCATCCGACCAGGTCCTCACCTATGTCCTGTACAACCAAGAAAACAACGGAGTGAGCACAAAGATGCCCAGTAAGTAAAATCTCCTACTCTATAATCCCCGTGCATTACGCATCAATTCTTTTCGTACTCTTGTCATTTTTTTCTAATTCAAAAAAAACATCTCATTTTCTTTCTTTTCTTTTCTTTCTATTCTTTTCTTTTTCTCATTCTCATTCTGCCTTCTCATGGCAGAGACCGCTCTCTCTCATAGCGGTTTACATGCATTTCGCTCTCTCATGGCGGAGACCGCTCTTTCTCACAACAGTTTACATGCATTCCGCTCTCTCATGGCGGAGACCGCTCTTTCTCATAACGGTTTACATGAGGATAACTCCACACTCACGAGTTCCCCATCGCACAACCTTTTTTCTTTTCTTTTCTGCAGCACTTAATAATCATTTTATCCTCTAGTGCTAGTTCTTTCTTTCTCTTTACTCTAAGAGAATTGGTTCTTTTCTTTATCTCTGTTCATAGAGTGTTTCTTTCTCATTTCTCATATTTCTTTCTCATGTGATTACTCAATCAAACATATGCATATGGATGGCTCATGCCTAAAATCTTTCTTATATGCATTCATTACATGCAAATATGCTATGTTGCATAAGGTAAGGTTCTCTACTTCTACTCATGCTTCTTTTAGACATTTCATCAAACAATATGTGTGCATACCTAAACTCTATTCTATTTGTTAATGATATTTCTCTTTTAATCATCCAAAATAGGAGTTCAACTCCTTTAAAACATCATACATCCTGCAAGGAAAACACACTTCAAATATTCCTCTCAAATTCTTCTAATTCTATCCACACTCCTACCAAACTTTAACAACACAATCCACCCTTCTCATGGTGGAAATTCTTTCATATAACAACCTTGAATTCGTCAACTCATTTCAAACATAGAAATTCAAGCATTAAGCACATATATAAAAATCTCTACACAACATTCAATCAAGTAAATCACAACTTAGGTGAATTTACTTACCTTAAGCTCAAGGAGAACCCACTTAAGCTTTCTACTCTTGAAGGCTTGATTCTTCCTCTTAAACCTTCAATATAAACTCAATAAGGATGCTACGCTTTCAAAGATAAAACTTACATCTAGAGTAAGGATTCTCACCTTTTAGTGCTTAGGATCAACTTGTATAAATTTCTAGTTAAAAGCTTTTCAAAGATCCTTGGAAACTTGAATGAAAATTTGAGAGAAATAAATGATGAAAGAGGCGGTGGTGAAGAAGCAAATGAAAGGGTTTCTAAAGCTAAACCCTTAATATCTCATATTTTCTCCACTCTTTCCCAAAATACCCTTGCTCTTTCTTTGAAATTCCATCCAAGACCTTTCATTCTTTGCAAACACAACCCCATTCAAACTATTCTCCAAGCAATTTCCTTACATTTCACTCCCCACTTTTCCTGCTAAAAAGGGGTAGAATGGTCATTGAGTCTCAAAAGGAAAAATTCTCAAAAACTCAAGGGGAACATTTAGTCGAGTCTTCGCCACGGCGAAGCTATTTTCTTCGCCCCGGCGAAGACTGTAACCTCAATAATTCGCCAAGTCTTACAATTTTCAAGGCAATCACTCAACTAAACCAAGATACCCCTTTCAACCAAGGGTAAACCAAGCAATATTAACAACATACAGACTCAAATGAGGATAAATCAACAAACATTCAAGCCATTCATCAAATCTTAACTACGTACCTCAAGTGAGGTGTTACAATATATATATTAATATTTAACAATAATGATAATTTAATTAAATATATGTGAACACATATTTAAACATAATTTCACTTATTTAATTTTTCTAATAAATTAAATGAAGGCTATGACCTCAGCAAATTTAATTGCATTGTGAAATTACTAAATACCCTTTCACCTAAAAACACGAAAACGCCCTTATTTCTTCCTGAGTCTTAAATTATCTTCTATGTGTGTGACCCACAGGCTCCTTATCATATCGACAATGTATAGTATCGCGATTAACACTAATTAATCGTCTCACTAATACACAAACCAAGATTGGTCCCTAGCAAGGCATCATGGCCACCTAATAGATTCAGATTCCGCAAAGTAGCTACCTGTCAACGATATGGTTACCGTACAATTCGATCCTTTCATCATACGTTATCTCGACAAGACGAAGGCATAGAAATAGTGTCAACCTTCGGTTACTCTCGATATTATGTATTCAGTTTCTGGACCAATGACCTGTATTATAAACTGGATAGAGCAACAACTCAATCCCACTATGGCCACAGTTTTTAGTGTCATTGTCATATACTGAATTGCGCCGTGAGATAACTTCTCCCGTACCCGAGAGTGATGAATCCTCTGTCCATCCACCATAGTCTTGATACACTTCTTGATGTAGCCAATCACCACCGTATTGACAGCTCTGAAAAGAACTGTGTTAGGCTAGTGTCAAACTGCACCAATCAGTGCACAAGGCTCTCCGGTGATCTTAAGTCTAAGGATCACATGTACCACCATTCTTTAGAGGATTTGTTCCATAGAACTGGGGTTACCATCCAAATGAAATCCTCTGGTGGGTTAGTCTAATGAACTTGCTGCGGTGTATCCACCTGCAACAAGCACCCATGTGTTGCACCAAGTTGTCACCAAACAACTTTAACAAGTGAGATCAGTCATTGCCTTTCGATAGGGTCGTTCAACACTATGATAGCCTTACCGTATTATCTATGCCCTTACTTCAGATAACACTAGGGCTACGGATGTTTCTAGAATGGCCACCATATGTGCTCATAGGGTTCTCACTATCAAGATTTGAAACACTTGATACCCTCGTCATGGTTCTACCATTCTAAGGACATATATCAATACATATTGCATTAATAATGATTTACGCGATATAGAATAAAATGCCTTTTATTATTGACTAATGAACATTATTACAAAGAATCAATTCTACAATAATTGATTGGCTCTAGGGCACCTACTCCAACAAGTTTGCGGAAGAAAATAGAAGTTGATTAAAGGATGGACTTCCCATAACTTCTGAACAAGAAAGATAGATGTCTCATAGGCTTGAGCAGTAATGGCCTCGTTTAGCTCCTCAATTCGAAGCTCGTGCTGTTGGCATTAACTTCAGCCTCTTGGCGACGTATTGCCTTCTAGGCAAGGTCAAGTGAGGGCTACTTGAACTTAGCCTCCCAGCTTGTAGCAGCCTCTTGAGACAAAGATAGCTCGAAGTTTAGCTTGTTGTTGGCACCCCGCTATTGGGCCAATGTCTTTTTAACCTCTGCTACCTTAGCTTCAGCTTTGGCTCGAGTAGCCTCACTCATATTGAGTTTGTCAAGGAACTCCCTTTCCTTGACCTGGAAGGTTGCAACTTCCCCCTTAAGCTGTTCGAGTTTAGCCTACTTCGCCTTTCTCTCTTTCTTTGCAAGCTTGACCCTAGCCAAAGCATCATTCTTCACTATCTCTGTCGCTTTCCATCCTCGATAAGTGCCTTCTAAAGTGTCATAGCACTTATCATAGAAGAGCCTACTCGCCAAAGCAGCCTAAAGAGAGAATAAAAGAGGATCATCAAAAATCAAGGATAGCATACAAGTAAAAAATAAGAGAAGTGAGCTACCAGTACCTTCGCCATGAAGTTACATAGCAAACCCAACATCTTGGTAGGCGTAGTATCCCTAATGGCCGCGTAAGTTTGCCGAGTGACAGTATCCCTGGCCGCTACAGCCCCAAGGCCAATGTGATCGGGGAGTTGGTCGATCATCTCATCGACCACAACATGGGCCACCTCGTCCATCTTCTTATTTTTTGGCTAGGGCAATTTGGACTTACTCCCCTCGGCAGTGCCTGTTTCGCTCGTAGGAGCGGACTTCTTCGTAGCCAAGTCCTTGGCCACTACTCTCTGAAGGTCGCTACTCTCTGAAGGCCATTAGCATGCGTGGAGACCTCTTTGCCTGAGCCAATCCTCTACTCAACCATTTTCTACTTGCCCGACCCCCTTGAGGCTCGGTTGCTTTCTTCTTCCCTGAGCCATCATGCTACTCAGATGCTTTATGTTTTCTCGAGCCTCTAGTTAGCTTGGGCATCTTCTTCGCTGGCCCCTTTTGGGGCTTAGTAACACTTTTCCCACCAATTGCCTTAGAGGTAGTCACGGGCTTCTTCGCCTTGGGGCCTCCCCCAAGCTCGCTACTGGCACGCTTTGAGTCGGTAGTGTCCGCGAGCTGTTTCATCATCAAAGCAGTTGGTGCCTTCTTGGCGGCTACCAGGGCCACCATTTTCTTCTTAAGGCCCTTGGGTTTTCGGCCCACATCTCTCCAAGAAAGAGGCAAAAAAATTAGCGACCTATTTGCGCGGGAAAGTAAATGTGAGCAAGTAACAACTTAACTTTTTTCCAGGACCATAAGGAATCTAGTGTCATCCTAACAAAAGTTGTACGTCTTCAAATGAGGAAGCATGAGAAGCTCGTTGACATTGCGTTTGTCGTCAAGAAGATCGTTAAAACGCTAGAGCCTCTATAAGCTCACGGTTGGAAGTAAATTCTCTTTGATGTTAACTACACAAACAAAACAGCTTGGTTAGATGGAACAGAAAGCTCAAAAACAATCCACGCACACACGGAAAATCAAAACCTTACTCGCTTCTGCGGCAAAGACACCGATCTCCAAGGCTTCGTAAAAGAAGTATTGCGAGTCCCAATAAGAGACCTTCTTTGGGACATAAATAAGCCCGTTAAGGCGTAGCTTCCTCACCTTGGAAAGGTAATATATCTAGTCTTGCCCTTTCTTTAGCTTATATAGATGGAAGAGTTCCTCGACGAATGGCTCGCCCAGATTAGCGATCGTGTACGTGATGTACATCGCGACGATGATCATGTATGAATTAGCGAACAACTGGAGAGGAACGATGTCAAATCATCTCAACACGCTGTTAATGAAACAGTGCATGGGAATGGATGCCCTGCACCTGAGAAGGGTCTTAGAGATCGCTACCCATCCGGTCTGGGGGTTTTTCCGAGAGTGCTCCCTTAGAACCATCAGGTTAAGCTACGGTGCATAGACCGCTTTTATGCACTCTAGATCCCTAATGCTAATCGAGGATATAAGTTCCTTTTCCAACCTATGAGCTAGGGATGGTTGAGAGTAAGCCAACTGGATCGAAGCACAGTTAGACAAGCCCGCAGTGTTGGGGTCCATGTTTTAGGCGACGAATTCTTCGGAGACCTCGAGGGTCACATCCCCAAGAGCTACCAAGCCCATGGGCGAATCTAACATGTGATCTATAGTACGACTGTTGAAGCAAGACATGGATGTAGTTCAATTGCGGGTACTTGAAAAAAAAGAAAATATGTTCTAGAGTTTGAACAAATCAGCGACCATTCCACACTTACTTCCATTTCAGGCACCTAAGGTAGCTCGCGCAACATGACAAATGCATGCGACCTACCTAGGGTACCAACAGCCATGATGCTAAACCTCTATGAAACACGAAACCGCTAGAGGTACACCCAAAAACCCTAAAAAACACAATGTGGCCACTACAATGGCCACCCTTTGATGCAAAAAATTGCAAAGAACAGAAAAGGAAAGGGAAATAACCTTGTCAAAATGAGGAATGCAGAACAACTCACTAGAAAGACCACCGTGACAATGTAGACACAACAGCGAAAAGACCAAAAGAGTCGGAGAACTTTTAGAGTAACTATTCTGCTAGTTTACGCCACCTTTTATAGCGGTTTGCATGAGAGACGAAAGAGCGAGGTTCAATCATGGCCGTCAACCTATAATTGATCCTGGCCTTTCATTTGTCGAGCAATCTTAGCCCTCAGACATGGCCATGTGTCGATCGTCTGCGAGGAGTGATAAATCGCTACACTACTGTAATTATAATTGTCGCCACACATAGCCCCGACTTCGTGCATGAACAGTTGTAGTCACCTACATGTGAAGAAATGTGACAACCAAAGGCAGCCACATTAAATGCGACACGACCAAGGAGAAATTACATGTTTACCCTAAATTTTCATATTATGAGTTTTGACAGGTAACGTGGAAAGTAAAGATCCAAATGTGAAGTATGTTGGCCAAACATAAGGTCAACCTTGGAAGCTCGATCGAACTTACACTTAGAGACCTGCTGATGAGGCCAAGCTTGATGTCAAATTGAGCAATAGTTTTTGCAGCCTGAAACGAGCATCAAACACTAGGGATCAAATGTTGTGTGTCATTTTTCCATCAAGCTTGGGCTTTCGCAAGTGTTGTGTGCAATTTTTCCACCAAGCTCGAGCCATTGCAAAGATATAGTTTGACCCAAAACCAGCTTGGCAACGTTGACTGATCGACGCAGTAGAAGCTCGTTGACCCATAGCTCAACCCAACATAAGCTAGTCGTGAGCAATCCGAGAGCTCATTCAATCAATCTCTGTATTACTTCAGATCCCAGATATTACGGGAATGACCAAATCAACAGCGATGATTGCGTGATCACTACGCAATCACAACACCCAATCATGAGAATATCATAATTGCGATTCATATATATTGTAATCCCCTTAATTTCGCTCTTTCCTTTGTATAAATCTTGTATATAAACCTCCCTCAAATGGGGAGGAGGGGGTTATGAATTTTCCATAAGAATTACATTGTAAGCTCTCATAGCAAATACAAAAACAGTGGACGTAGGCTTAAGAGTTAACCTCACCAAACTACTTTAAAAACTCACATTGCCTTTAATTTTATTGCATCTTTTTACATCCATTACTGATTATCTTTAATCATGCACACATCGGTTCTGATCCTGATAAGGTCGATCAGATCTCGCTAGTTGGTGTAGAATTCTATAACAATATTTTGGCGCTAGAAGGAGGCCTTCCACCAATATCTCAAGGATTCTAGCAAATGTTCACAGTAACCTGTTAGGAAACGATCCATTGAGGCAGCGGAAAACAAAACAATAATAACAAGGATCGTTCCATGGAACCAAGATCAGGGCACATTTTTTTACAGTTTATATCGCAATAAGAATCTGCAGATAATTAATCTTAGAGTTTAAGAAACCATATGCACGTTTGGAGGCTCCTCCAAGTTTGTCTCTGAACGTGTTTTGCTACCAACCCAAGTGTAGGATCGAACCAATGAAGTCCACACGAAGACAATTGCAGCAAGGAACTAAGAAGGGATTTGCTAGATCCTCCTTAGAATTAAGAATCAAAACGAAATGAAGAGGATTTTTGATTTTCAAATCAAAACCAAGTCTGGCGTGGGAGAGAGTGTTTAAGGGGCTGTGGTTTTTATTTTACAATGAACGAGTGAAAAATGAAATCTTACCCCTTTTACAATTAACCTTTTTCTTTTATAGTTAAAATTTAATTGGGCTCCAACCCAAACATCCCATGTTTCCAAACACACCCAATTCATCATTATCTCAATTAATATATATATTAACATTTAATAATAATGATAATTTATTTAAATATATGCGAACACATATTTAAACGTAATTTCACTTATTTAATTTTTCTAATAAATTAAATAAAGGCTACGACCTCAGAAATTTAATTGCCCTGTGAAATTACCAAAATACCTTTTCGCCCAAAAAGAAGAAAATGCCCTTCTTACTTCCTGAGTCTTAAATTATCTTCTATGTGTGTGACCCATAGACTCCTTATCATACCGGTAGTGTATAGTATTGCAATTAACACCAATTAATCATCTCACTAATACATAAACCAAGATTGGCCCCTAGCAAGGCATCATAGCCACCCGATAGATTCAGATTCAGCAAAGTACCTACCTGTCAACGATATGGTTACTGTACAATTCGATCCTTTCATCATACGTTATCTCGATGAGACGAAGGCATAGAAATAGTGTCAACCTTCGGTTACTCTCAATATTATGTATTCAGTTTCTGGACCAATGACCTGTATTATAATCTGGAAAGAGCAACAACTCAATCCCATTGTGGCCACAGTTTTAGTGTCATTGACATGTACTGAATTGTGCCGTGAGATAACTTCTCCCGTACCTGGGAGTGATAAATCCTCTGTCTATCCATCATAGTCTTGATACATTCCTTGATGTAGCCAATCACCACTATATTGGCAGCTCTGAAAAAAACTGCGTTAGGATATTGTCAAACTACACCAATCGATGCACAAGGCACTCTGATGATCTCAAGTCTAAAGATCACATGCACCACCATTTGTTAGAGGATTTGTTCCATAGACATTGGGTTACCATCCATATGGAATCCTCTGGTGGGTCTGTCCAGTGAACTTGCTGCGGTGTATTCGCCTACAACAAGCACCCATGCGCTGCACCAGGTTGTCATCAAACAACCTTGACAAGCGAGATCAGTCACTGCCTTTTGACATGGTCGTTCAACACTATGATAGCCTTACCGTATTATCTGTGCCCTTAATTTAGAATAATACTGGGGCTACAGATATTTCTAGAATGACCACCATATGTGCTCATAGGGTTCTCACTGTCAAGATTTGAAACACTTGATGCCCTCGTCACGGTTCTACCATTCTAAGGACATATATCAATACATATTTCAATAATAATGATTTACGCAATATAAAATAAAATGTCTTTTATTGATTAATGAACATTATTACAAAGTGTCAATTCTACAATAATTGATTAGCTCTAGGGCATCTACTCTAACACAACCTGCCTATTCCAGGCCCAAAATTGTACATACCAGATCAAAAAGCACCACTAGAAACCTAAAAAATGTGGAGACCACCCACCAGCAGGTACAATAGGAGACCACTGGATGTCGACCACCCGCGCCACCAACCCAGCACACTGCAAACAGTCAAGGGGCAAGGACATCAAACCTCGACAACGGCCAGCTGATAGAGATAATCAGAACAATCATTGCACAGGTGATGCAGTAGAACATAGCTAAACTAAAGAGCCAGTAACCGGTTGTTAAGAACTTTGACCAGCCACGCCCCCCCCCCCCCCCCCCCCCCCCCCCCCCCCTCTTCTCCCCAACAGGTATGAATTTTTATAGGTGGATAGTCTGTTTCATCAATGTTGAGGGCCCATCAACACCCCCAACCTCACCGATGACCCTCCACTTATGAGTGCGAGTCCCGCGGGCAAAGGAACCCTAGGAGGTAGCCAAGGAAGCAACCGTAGAGGGAGAGTGAAGGCCACAGGCATCACTGAGAGGATCAATGGTATCCCCAGCGTCAACGTGTCGGTGTTAACCCACACCAAGACAAGATCGATCTTCGCAAGCTCATGAAGCAAGCCACTTGTGTTAATTTAGCAATGACTGATGTTCCGGTTATGATTGACATTGCAAGTAACGCACTAACGAGCATGATAACACTTATTAGCCTAGCCATCATGACTCAACCTCGAACATCAACGCGTGCACTGGAGGAGCTTTACAAGTGACAGACTTGTAAACTCATTTGCGTGAGATAAGGCTTAGTAGAGCCAACCAGGGCAACCACAACAAAGACTTAGACCGCATGCAAAAATTGCTCAATGATCTGCCGAAACAACCTGATAGAAGAGGTAGTAAGCTCCCCCTTCATGAAAGAGGTTTTCAAGGCCCTACTTTCGCAAGGATTCAAGGTGCTAGAAAGCAAGGTCGATGGAAAAGGGGACCCTAGAGACCACCTCAATAATTTCAATGACCTAATAGAGCTACAGAAAGGTCTGTGACTTAGTGAAATACCGATGCTTCATAGTCACGTTGGTCGAGGATGCCAAAAGGTGGTACAAGAGGTTCAAGGCGAACTCCATATACTCCTGATAACAATTCTCCTCGTTGTACCTATAGCAATTTCAAGCGAGGAGGCTACTTGCGATGCCACTCCGCTACTTGAGCAACATCCATCAAGAGAGAGATGAAACACTAACCTCGTACCCAACTAGGTTCCAGAATAAGTAGACAAAGGTCATTGATGCCCCCGAGGAATCCATCCGAACTTTGGTAATCGTAAGGATCAGGCCGAACACAGAGCTGTGGAAAGAGCTCTAGAACAAAAATCATGTAAGCCTGGCCAAATTCTACCAAATGGCTGTAAAATACCAGCAAGTAGAAAACTCGTTAGCAACACTGGCTAGAAGCTCGACCAAAGAGGCCCTAGACAGGCTCTAAGATCACCCCTTGGATGAGCGTGGAGGCCAAGACCACATTGACAAGGATCGTAACAAGTTCCAGAAGAAACAAAGGATGGATAACTGAGGGGATAGGTAACCTTTCTCACGGTATGTGGAATATAGCCCCCTCACTCACGACATCACCCATATCTACGAAATGTCTTGAGAGGCAAAGAGATTGCCCGCTCCAGAAAGGATGAGTGGGGCTCCGGGCAGAAGAGACTGGCAGAAGTATTGTCGATACCACAGGAACATTGGGCACAACACAAATGAATGTCGAACTTTAAAAGATGCCATTGAAGACCTGATAAGAAGAGGTCATCTGAAAGAGTTCATTAAGGGACTTTGGCGAGCAAAGTAACCAGGCCGCAAGTCAGGCTCAAACCTTGGCACAATAAACTTCGTCAAACCCCAACGAGGTCTTCATGAATATGATCCACAGAGGACTTGATATAGTAGGGAGCTCAAGATGTGCTCACGAGCAATATACCCGAGAAGCCAGAACGAACTTGGTTCTCCGGATAATGAGTTGCGAGTAGAAGTCGCCTAAACGGCTCAAAGAAGAAAGCGAGGTAGTAAGGTTTACCATCAATGAGTGCAAGGTATCCCGTCACCACAATTATGACGTGATCGTAATTGCGGCCAGAATCGACAACTCTAGGGTCTTAAGGGTGATGGTCAATAATGGGATTGTGGCCAACATCATTTTCTTAGGAGCTTTCCGAGGAATGAGGTTCACAAAAAGAGACCTGAGAATGTGCCTTTCGCTGCCCTATGGGTTTACCGAGGACAACTTGGTTCCCAAGGGCACAATCAACCTACCTGTAACCTTAGGGGAAAAACCAAAGGTCAGACAGTAGTGGCTGAATTTTTAGTACTAGACTATCTGACCACATATAATGTTATACTCGGGAGACCAATCTTGGAGGATTTGAGCACAGTCACATTAGTGCGCTACCAAGCAATAAGATTTTTGACTTCGAGGGAGTCATGACTATCAAGAGCTACACCAAGAAATCTTGGGAATGTTATAACCGAGCCATAAATGCTGCACAACAATGGCCAAACCCGAGGACAATGGTCATCGCGGAATCCAAGCTAAACCTCGAACCGCTTAAGGATACTATAGATCCTCGCATCCATAGAGAAGAGCCCGCAACAGGGTCGACTGAAGAGTTACGAGAAATAAGTGTCAACAAGGAAGATCAAACTCGCGTGCTGAAAATCGATAGCAGCTTGACTGGAGAAATGGTTGATAATCTGGTGGGGTTCCTGAAAAAGAACCTCAACGTGTTCGCATGGGTGCATGCGGATATGGTTGGGATTAGCCCCGACATAATGTGCCACAGGTTGAACCTTGATCCTCAAGCTTAACCCATAAGGCAAACAAGAAGGGCTCTGGATGCAAAGCGCTCTTAAGCGCCAAAGAAACTCTTGAAAATTAACTTCATCAGGGAAGTCAAGTACCTGGAGTGGCTCGCTAACCCAGACCTAGTTAAGAAGTTTGAATGTCAAGTGGCAAACTTGCGTCGACTTCATGGATCTGAACAAAGCCTTGTTCGAAAGACAGCTTCCCACTACCGTGGATTGACTAGCTTATAGATGTGACAACAGGGAACGTACTACTCAGCTTCATGGATGCGTACTCGGGATATAACCAAATTTCAATGTATCTACCTGAAGAAGAGCATACTTCTTTTATTATTGACCATGGAATTTATTGTTATAGAGTTATGCCATTCGGCCTCAAGAACGTTGGGGCGACCTACCAACGCTTGGTGAACAAGATGTTCGCTAACCAAATCGGTCGTACCATGAAAGTATACATTGATGACATGCTCATCAAATAAAGGTTGTCAAAAGCCATGTTGAGCACCTGGGGGAAATGTTTGATATCTCAAAGAGTACCGAATGAAGTTCAGTCCTTTGAAATGTGCTTTCGGGGTGAGCTCGGGGAAATTCCTAGGCTTCCTTGTAAACCAACGGGTTGTAGAAGCCAACTCGGAGAAGATTTAGGTCTTGCTTAACATGAAAAGCCCGACTAGCATAAACAGGTACAAAGCTTGATGGAGCATGTGGTCGTGCTCAACAGATTCGTTTCCTGAGCTACAGACAGGTGTTTGCCATTCTTTGAGACCTTGAAGGGAAAGAAAGTTTTTAAATGGACGAAGGAGTGTGAAAGAACCTTCCAGGAACTGAAGAAACATCTAGGACAACCTCCCTTGCTGTCAAAGCCTATCTAGGGTGAGCCGTTGCTACTATATTTGTTGGTATCAAAGTCCGAAGAAGGAGGAGTATAATGGTCAGTTTACTATGTGTAATACCCAAGATGTCAAAGGTGTATTCCTAACTCAAAATAGTCCTTTAGATGTTAATTTATGTTAAAAAGCATAAAATCTAACTAAAGGTGAAATGGTCAATTCATTTGGACTTGTATGAATCAATTATCCATAGAAAGGCATTAAGGGCAAAATAGTCATTTTGCCTATGGATAAGCATTGAAAAAGTCAAGGATGAGTAGGCTTAATTGCATTTAATGGCATTAATTAAGTAATAATTATGTTTAGTATAATTTTGGAAAATTAATGAAATATTTTCCCATAAATGAGAGGAAATTCATTGCCAAGGGAGAGAGCATTTCTTCAACCTTTCTTCCATTTTCCCTCAAATCTTCCATGAAACAAGCCTTCTTTCTCTAGGTTTTCAAGGTGGTTTGCATAATTTTTCAAGGAGAACAAGATAGGAGCCTTGGATCTTCAAGTTGAAGGGTTCAAGTTAAGGATTAAAAACCCTAGTTTTGATGTGATTTGAAGATTTGAAGTAGATGTTGAGGTATAATGTTATATAAGTAGGATGAAGGTGTAAAAGAAGACAAAGGCAAAGGATTTGTTGGAGGAATTCTTTAAAAGGTAAGGAAGAACCTCCCATGACTTTAGGGATTATGCTAGGGTTTATAGATTTTTATGAAACCTTAAATTAAGGCTTGAAGGCATAGAATTAGTTGATGGCAAGTGTAGTTGAACTCATTTATTCTTGCCTTGAATTCATTATACATGAAGTTATTGCTATTTATGTTTTATGAGTTGTTATGTTTGATTGAAGAAAATGAAGTGTGGATGCTGATTGTGGCAAAACTTGTAGTATTAGAGGCCACATGGTGCTGAATGGTTGCTATTAGAAGTGTTGATGTGTTGTTTGCATTAGCGTACAATGTTATAACAATAATGGATGATTATGGGAATGAGATTTTACACTTCCTTTAAGATGTTAAAGACTATTAAGGGGAGGTTTATTTGATCCATAAGTTGACCTATTGGTTAATTGTCAATAGGCATTGATGTGACATAATTTAATATGAAAAAGTCGGATTGGTAAGCTTAGGGGTTATGTTAAACATGCTTCAGTATTTTGACCATAACTTGAGTTACAAAAATCAAAATGATATTATTCTTGAAGCACTAGAAATTTAAGAGATAGACCTACAACTTTTATGTTTAGGCCAAGAGCCAATTCATTTAGAAAATGGATGGAAAATTGCCTGAAGTATAAGCTTCTAGTTATTAAAGTTTAAGATTTAGCATAATTAATTCTTATGATTAGGAAATGATTATATATTGACGTGATTAAGCTATGTACTAATGTTTACCCATTAGTTAGATGATCTTTGAAAGATATACATGGTCATGATGTCAATGCATGATTAATGTTATGAAATGGCATGAAGATGCCATGTAATACATGTTTTAAGATGATGTATGTGAGCAAGAGGTAGTGTAAATGGATTGATAATCCACAGATGAATTAAAAGCATTAAGCTCACCAAAATATGTATTTACATGTCATAAGATGCTAGAGATGCATATAGACATGATAGAGATGCATATAGATGTGATGGAAAACGCGTAAGCATATCCTCGTATACCAGTTGAGGAAAGATGAATATATACTTTAGATGCTAAATAACGCATAAGCATGCCTCTCGATGATATGAGCTCTAGATGAATTTGAGGTTAGACGATATGAAGTGCTTAAGACGCTAAGAAAAGTCTGATCGGCTACACATTAAATGCTTCATATGCATTTAGTTGCATTACATGAGTTATGATGTTATTTACATCATGAGATGATTTATACTCATGTTAGATGATTTTAGATGTTATATCATGACATGGGATGTGTGTGTACTATGTTTACATACTTATTTGTATGTGTACACATTGATGTTTTTATAGCCATGGGATAAAATGATGAAAAGCATATGAATTAGTTAAAAAAAAACGGAAGCATACCTAGATGTAAAAGATAAGTGGTGTGTTAACAAATATGTTTAAATGAGGGTCAAATAGCAGATTTAAAATGAAATGGATCATTCCTTACTGAGCGATTAGTGCTCACACATTCATTGTTGACTGCTTTGTAGGTAGACCAAAAGCGAAGGATGCTAGAGACAGCAGGGCTACACGTGAAGGGAGATGATTCATTGTCATCTTGATGTAAACAACGTAAATGATAAATGTTTGTGATACAGCTTCCACCCTATAAATATGTTTTGATTGTTTAATTTCTAGATAAATTCTTAATGTTTTTGAAATTATAAGTTTGGATCCTGCGTGACATCTTATATGCATGTTTTGGATATTATTATTATTATTATTATTATTATTATCCTTACACAGGTTTTTTCTAATTACAACTCATTCTCCAGACATGTATCCCCGAGATTCTCATTAAGGGATATTCAGAGGATACCTGACTGGAGGGGGGTTTTACACTATGTGAGCAAGAGATTGCTTGACTCGGAGATGAGGTACCCTGAGATGGAGAAGCTTGCCTTCAACCTTGTTGTTGCTGCTAGGAAGCTACGACCCTAATTCTAAGCACACTTCATCCACAAGCTAACAAACTTTCCCTTAAAGAAGATAATGCAGAAGCCCGACGCGTCGGGTAGAATGGTCCAGCGGACAATGAAGATGAGTCAACATGATATCAAGTATGTCCCGAGGATAGCGATCAAAGGCCAAGCCTTGGCAGATTTTATATTTGATTTCTCCTATCAACCAGAGGCTAAGTCAAGCCTGCCAGAACCAGATACCTCGGGAGAGATCGAGTGACAAAAGTCGAAGTTCAATGACTTATGGAAATGGACTTTATACATAGATGGCTCCTCGAATGAGAAAGGAGCAGAAGTGGGCCTCTTGCTCGAAAGCCTAAATGGAAATCCGATTAAAGCATATTAAAGTAGGCGCCTTAGAGCCAATCAATTATTGTAGAATTAAATCTTTGTAATAATGTTCATTGATCAATAAAAGTTAATTTATTCTATATCGTGTAAATCATATCTATATGTATTGATATATGTACTTAGAATGGTAGAACCGTAACGAGGGTATCAAGTGTTTCAAATGTTGATAGTGAGAACCCTATGAGCACATATGGTGGCCATTCTAGAAACGTTTGTAGCCCTAATATTATTCTGACCAAGGGCACAGATAATACAGTAAGGCTATCATAGTGTTGAATGACCCTGTCGAAAGGCAGTGATAGATCTCACTTGTCAAGATTGTTGGGTGACAACCTGATGCAACACATGGGTGCTTGCTATAGGCAAGTTCACTGGACTGACCCATCAGAGGATTCCATATAGATGGTAACCCCAGTGTCCATGGAATAAATCCTCTAACGAATGGTGGTGCATGTGATCCTTAGACTTGAGATCACTAGAGTGCCTTGTGCACCGATTGGTATAGTTTGACACTAGCCCAATGCAGTTCTATTCAGAGCTGTCAATACGATAGTGATTGGCTACATCAAGGAGTGTATCAAGACTATGGTGGATCGACAGAGGATTCATCACTCCTGGGTACAGGAGAAGTTATCTCATGGCATAATTCAATAAATGGCAATGACACTAAAATTGTGGCCACAGTGGGATTGAGTTGGTTCTCAATCTGATTTATTATTACGGTCATTGGTCCAGTAACTGAATACAAACATATTGAGAGCAACTAAGGTTGACACTATTTATGTACCTCAGTCTCGATGAGATAACAGATGATGAAAGGATTTTATTGCATGGTAACTAGCGGTGTTCGGTTCTAGGTACCCTACATTTTTTGAAGGAACCGAAACCGACGGTTCCTTGAAATTTGGAACCAGAACCAACAGTTCCGATTCCTAGGTACCCAGAACTGAAACCTGTAACAACGGTTCTGGTTCCAGTTCTGGGTACCTTATAAAATTACACTTACCCCCAAAAGTTTTTAAAATGGCAAAAAAAAAAAAAAAAACCTTAAAAATTTACAAATACACCCCCCCCAACAAAAAAAAAAACAGCACTTGTTAACAAAAATAAAATTACAAATTATAAATTCAAAATTACAAACTCCATTACTTTGCAAAGGTAGATTCTTAAAAGTCAAACCAACTTACTTTAAATGTTATGAAATATAAATATAAATGTATTCACATTATTTTTTCTACAAAGGTTTTTATTAACACCCTATTCTTTAATTTTATTTTATATTAGTCTCGGTTCCTGCTTCTGGTTCCAGTTCCTAACTATAGGAACCAAAACCAAAACCGCATAGTAACGGTTCCAAAAATTTTGAATCGGAACCTACCCATTGACGGTTGGTTCTGGGTTGGAACCGGAACCAAACCTCGGGTACTTGCTGGTTCTGGTTCCAATCGGTTCTTTTGAATACCCCTAAATTGGTAACCATATCATTAATAGGTAGCTGTTTCGCTGAATCCGAATCTATCGGGTGGCCATAATGCCTTGCTAGGGGCCAATCTTGGTCTATGTGTAGTGAGATGATTAATTGGTGTTAATCGCGATACTACACACTGCCGGTATGATGAGAAGCATACGAATCACACAATAGAAGATAATTTAATAATCGGTTTGTGCAAGGGGTGTTTTCATCTTTTAGCACGAAAGAGTATTTTGGTAATCTTATAGTGCAATTAAATTTGTTGAGGTTGTTGCCTAATTTAATTTGATATTAAAATTAAATAAGTTAGATTATATTTAAATATATGTACACATATATTTAAATGGATTATTATTGTTATTAAATGTTAATATATTTTAACAAATATATTAATTGATTTTAATTAAAATAAAATATCATGATTGGGAGTGTTTGGGCATAGGGGTTGTTTGGGTTGGAGCCCAAGCCTATTTCTCATTGGAATAGGGTTTTACATACACTATATAAGCGCATGTGTTTTGTGATTAGTGAGAGAATTCATTTTGTGACTATTCAATCATTGAGAGGAGGCAGCCTTCTCTCTCCCACTTTCTGTCTACACCTCACGCCACCCTTGGTCATTGAATCAAAGTCTCTTTGATTTTGATTTAGTTCTTGAAGCTAAAAAGGATCTAGCAAATCTCTCTTTAGCTCTTCAGGTTATCTTCGTGTGGATTACCGCTGGTTCGGTTCTATTTTGAATCGGTAGCGAACCCAGTTAGAGACAAGTTTGAAGGAGCCTCCAAACATGCATATGAACTCTAATCTTTACTCTGATCGTTCATATTACTGCAGATTTTTTTTATTTAACATATTATTTGTAATATATGTACCCTGATCTTGGTTTAGAAAGGAATCAATCTATGCCTGTTTTTGTTTTTGTTTTTGTTTTTCACTACCATGGGTTAGATCGTTTCTTTATAGAGCAGTAGTAAGGTTCAAGTTCACTGCCTCTAATAACGAGGCTGAGTATGAGGCATTGCTCGCAGGAATCTGTCTTGCCAAGGAAATGGGGCTAGAGTCCATTGAGATCTATAGTGACTCACAGCTCATGGTCTATTAAATTACCGGAGAATACCAGGCGAAGGAAGATAGGATGGCATCCTACCTCCAACAAGTGGAAACCGAGCTCAGGCAATTTAGATCATTTACAATCCACCAAATCCCAAGGGACAAAAACTCGCAAGCAGATGCATTAGCTTGCCTAGCCTCGAGAATGAACCAGGAGAAGACTGATTCCATTAAATTCCTCTCGAAACCAAGCATCTCTACCTCACAAGGTCTAGTTTTAACCACAAGCCAGAGGTACAGTTGGATTGATGCAATTACTACCTACCTGAAGGATGGTACATTACCAGAGGAGAGAACCAAAGCTAAAACACTTCGCACAAAAGCAGCTTGTACACGTTTATCAACGATAAATTGTATAAGCGCGGATTCAATATACAATTGCTGCAATGTATTGACCACGAGGACGCGGATTACGTTCTGAGGGAGATCCATGAGGGAATTTGTGGAAACCATGCAGAAGGCAGATCTCTAGCCTACAAAATACTTTGCTAGGGATACAACTGGCCAATAGTTTCCGACGATGTAGCGTACTATGTTCACAGATGTGACAAATGCCAAAGATTTACAGATACTCCACGAGCTCCACCACAAGAATTGACAACTTTGACAAGCCCCTCGCCGTTTGCGATCTGAGGCATTGACCATATCGGCCCCTTACCTCAAGGAAGAGAGAGCATTCAGTTTGCAATAGTTGTCGTGGACTACTTCACCAAGTGGGCAAAAGCCAAGCCCCTGGCAACAATAACATCGAACAAGCTAAAGGACTTCATCTATAAGAACATAATTTGTCAGTTTAGGATTCCCCACACAATAATAATTGACAACGGGAAGAAGTTCAACAGTGAAGACTTTAGAACCTTCTGCAAGCAGCTCAGCATCAAGAAGAGTTATGCTAAAGTTTATCGGCCTAGATCCAACAGACAAGTAGAGGCTGTAACAAGGTCATCAAACACACTGTTAAGAAGAAGCTTGACACTATGAAGGGGAGATGGGTTGATGATGTAACGCCCACATCAAGGTACATAGCTTTATCCATGCCTTAATACCCTTAGTTGAATTTTGTTAAAGTTATCTTGAACAAGTGTGAAGAATATTCTTTAAAATGTTATTAGGGGTAAAATGGTCATTTCACTCATATTTAAATGAAAGAGTGGGGAGTGAAAAGAAATAGAATACCATGGGGAAGATAATAAAAATGAGGGCATTGTTGTAATTGACTAAGGAACATAGATGGAATTTTTAGAAAGTGCAAGGGTAAAATGGGAATCTGTATATATTATTATTATTATATGATATTAAGGGTTCAAGAGAAGAAACCCTAGCCACTCTACCCTTCATTCATGCCCTTTCTCAACCCAAATTCTCTCAGATTTCGTCACTAAATTTCCAAGGAAATTCATAAGATTTTGGCTAGATTTTGATAGATTTTCAATCCTAAGCATCCAACGGTAAGATTCTTGCACCAAGAAGTGAGATTAAATTTTAAAGTTTTGAATTCTTATGGTTGTATATGCTTAGGGTTTAAGAGGAAAGGGAATTCTACCAAAGAGAGATTATAGTGTTGGAGTTGCTTAAATTCATTTCACATTTGAGGTTGATAGTAGGAGCTATCAACTGGTGTGGATTAAGTTTGTTGGCCTGCCCATTTCAACTCATTTTTTGCTTGTTCGCCAAAGCGAAGGTTTGAAATGGGCACGATGGGATCTCGGTCCACAAGGAAAGTCAACAAGTTTTCCCAAGTTAATAGTGAGGGCTATTGGCTTGAGTAAAATAGTGGGAGCATCTTTTAATAAAAGACCATATTAAATTATAATGAACTTTATAATAACTTTATCTTTTTTGCAATTGTAGATTCACCAAAATGAGCATTATGAACCTGCGACCGATAATCGAAAAAGAAAACAGGTTGGATGGATCCAATTTCTTAGATTGGTATCGTAATCTTCAGATTATACTCAAGTCAGAAAAGAAATTGTATATCCTTGAAAAGCCATACATGGCTAAGCCTGATCCTGATGCCACTCAGGAAGAAAAGGATACTTATCAAAAGTTCTTTGATGATGCTGATGACGTTCAATGCTTGATCTTAGCATCGATGACATCTATGCTGCAAAAAACAACATGAGAATATGGACGTTTCTTCCATAATTCTACACCTCAAGGAGCTTTACGAAACAAATGCTCGACATGAGAGGTGCAAGGTGTCGAAACACTGTTTGGGAGTCGTCTGACTGAGGGTGCCCATGTTGGTCCTCATGTGCTCAAGATGATCGAGCACATAGAGAGCCTTGAGACTTTGGGATGTGGCTTGGATGCAGAATTACAAATGGATTTAATTCTGCAATCCCTGCCTGACTCTTATGCTCCGCTCATAATGAATTTCAACATGAACACTATGGTGGATTGACAGAGGATTCATCACTCCCGGGTACGGGAGAGGTTATCTCATGGCGCAATTCAGTATATGGCAATGACACTAAAACTGTGGCCACAGTGGGATTGAGTTGTTGCTCTATCCAGCTTATAATATGGGTCATTGGTCCAGAAACTGAATACATAATATCGAGAGTAATCAAAGGTTGACACTATTTCTATGCCTTCATCTTGTCGAGATAACGTATGATGAAATAATCGAATTGTACGGTAACCATATCGTTGACAGGTAGCTACTTTGTTGAATCCGAATCTATCGGGTGGCCATGATGTCTTGCTAGGGACCAATCTTGGTCTGTGTATAAGTGAGACGATTAATTGGTGTTAATTGCGATGATATACACTACCGGTATGATGAGGAGCCTATGAGTCACACACATAAAAGATAATTTAAGACTCAGGAAGAAAAAAGGGCGTTTTCGTCTTTTTAGGCGAAAGGGTATTTTGGTAATTTCACAGTGCAATTAAATTTGCTGAGGTCGTAGCCTTTATTTAATTTGTTAGAAAAATTAAATAAGTGAAATTCTGTTTAAATATGTTTTCGCATATATTTAAATAAATTATCATTATTGTTAAATGTTAATATATATATTAAATATATATTAATTGATTTTAATTGAGATAATGATGAATTAAATTAAAATATCTAATTGGGAGTGTTTGGCAAATTTGGGGGTGTTTGGGTTGGAGCCCAAGCCCATTCCATATGGGAATAGGACAACTAAAATAACACTATAAAAGAAAAGGTTTTAGTTGAAAATGATGGGGGTTGTTTTTATTATTTCATTTTGATTAAAAAAGAGAAAAACCTTCAGCCTCAAAACTCTCCCATGCCACTTTTACTGTTTGATTGAAAATCAAATACTTCTTTTGTTTTCTTATTGATTTCTTAAGGCCAAGGAGGATCTAGCAAATACCTCCTTGGTTCTTGTTGATTGTCTTCGTGTGGACCTCTACGGTTCGATCCTACACTTGGATAGGTAGCAAACACGTTCAGAGACAATATTGGTGGAGCCTCCAAACGTGGGTATGGTTTCTAAAACCTTGAACTAATTTTTCTGCAGATTTGATTATTTTATATAAACTGTGATTTTTGTACCCGGATCTTGGTTCTAAGGAACGATCCATAGAGTTTATGTTTTTGTTTTCTGCTGCGTAACTGGGTCGTTTACTAACATTGCTAAGGGCCAATCTTGGTCTGTGTATTAGTGAGACGATTAATTGGTGTTAATCACGATACTATACACTACCGGTATGATGAGGAGCCTATGGGTCACACACATAGAAGATAATTTAAGATCCAAGAAAAAGGAAGGGCATTTTCGTCTTTTTAAGGCGAAAGGGTATTTTGATAATTTCACAGTGCAATTAAATTTGCTGAGGTCGTAGCCTTTATTTAATTTATTAGAAAAAACTAAATAAGTGAAATTACGTTTAAATATGTGTTCGCATATATTTAATTAAATCATCATTATTTTTAAATGTTTAATATATGATTAAATATATATTAATTAAGTTTAATTGAGATAATGATGAAATAAATAAAATATCTAATTTGGGAGTGTTTGGTAACATGGGGTGTTTGGGTTAGAGCCCAAGGCTATTCCATATAGGAATAGGGCATTAAAGTTTTACTATAAAATAAAATGATTATTTGTAAAAGATAAGAGTTTTCGTTAGTTCATTTTCTTTGAAAAAGAACAAACACAGCAGCCCCTTAAACACTCTCCCACGGCAGAATCATTTTGCCTAAAAATCAATTTCATTGATTTTTCTTCTTCTTAATCTTAAAGCCAAAGAAGATCTAGCAAATCCCTCTTTGGTTCTTTGTGATTATCTTCGTGTGGACTTCATATATAAGTTCGATCCTACGCTTGGGTCGATAGCAAATACGTACAAAGACTATTTTGAAGGAGCCTCCAAATGTGCGTATGTTTTTCTATACTCTTGATTAATTTTTCTGCAGATTTCTATTATGATATAAATTGTAAAATTATACCCTTGATCTTGGCTCATGTAAACGATCCTTGTATTATATTTTTTTTTGTTTCCATTGCGTATATAGATCATTTACTAACAATTTGTCATTATTCAGTCACGTTCGAAAAACAGTTCACCAACCGCTAATCCATACTAATGGCCCAGTGACATGACTATCATCGTCATCCGTACTTATATCAACTCATGATATCTTTTGGAAGCATCCAGTATGCCTACTATGCAATATAGTTGCCCAAATTATATTGCTTCTGTAGGGAATCTTTTTCGATAATTTATTTACCGATTAAATGAATCATCTGGACTATTCATATACATATTTTATTTTAAATGCATGACTGAATAAAAGAATCAATTTATATATATGAATTGAAGAATTCTTTCTTCTATTATTTATGATATATAGATATAAGATAAAATGCTCTGAAACTGATAACACGAATAGTTTCTAGGGCATATACTAATATACACTAATAATAAGAATGTTTTCTCATCTTGTAAATTTGCGAAAGAATACGTATATAGAATTGGATATCAATTTTGAATGGTTGTAATCCTACTTTTCATGGACGGATCCATGTGTAGATGAGTGGGGCCTGATGACCCCACTCAAAAATTTGTTTTTATTATTTATTCTTATGTTTGTTTTAATTTTTTCAATCTTAATATAATTTACTTTTAAAAAATAAAACCATTTTTTTTCTATTGTTTATTAAACAAATAAAATTTTGTTTGTTTAAGAAGATAAGTGTTTTATTAATCGAATATTTTTCTTTTTTATATTGGCTTTAACAATTAGACGTCAATTGAAGAGTAAAACTTAGAATAAATAAAATATTATTGCCCCTCTAAAGTCATTTTTATCACAAATTTTATATTATTTATTTTAAACTTGCCCCTCTTAACATTAAATCTTGTATCCATCCCTGCTAATTTTATAAGTCACATTACTCTAAAATATTATTGCATTAATTCATGAGGCTCAAAAATAAATAAGTCAATGGTTTTGAACTTAAAACACATAAAACAAACAAAAAAACATATCCCATTAAAATACAGAACTAAGCACATATCTTTTTCTTTGTTCCTCTTCCTTGATGGGTGCTAAGGGGCAGTAAAAATAAGTAATGTATCAACAAACTGTATACATCCATGCACGTGAAAACTATTAATGCTACTGATTAAAAGATGAATATTTGAAGCTTACCAGTTCTAATGCGTCCTTCTTCTGTTGCCTCCATTTCACTTCCTAGCTTGAAGAAAGAGAGAGAGAGAGAGACAGAGAGAGAGATTCAGAAGCAAAAAACTTTGGTGATGAAGAATGTGTAGGGGAGGTTTTGATTTGATTTTTTAAGTTAAAGGGAAAATATTATATGGAGTTTTAAGTTAAACAACTTTCAAAGAGAGAGAGAGAGAGAGAGATATATGATGTAGCAGGGTTTTTAGTAGACCTGGCAAAACGGATGGGTGGGCCGAGTATGGGCCGGGTCTTCACGGATATGGGTTAAACGGGTACGAGTCTAATACGGGTCGAAATATATGGGTCTAAAATATTAGACCCATACCCTACCCTATATGGGTACGGGTGAACCCGCGGGTGGACTCGTTTTTCCTCTCTACAGGTTTAGTTTCTGCAGTTTCACCTTTTTGAGGAAACTAAACTCTTTAAACTAGTTTTCAGATACCCACACAATTCATTGGCTTCTCTCACTTATTCTCTCTCTTCCTCTGAGATTGTATAATCAAAATCAGATGACCCAGAAGACACAAAATCTGAATCTGAAGGTACAACATACTTTCGCCTTTGCCGACTTGATTTTGTCTTGCTCTTTTTTCTCACAACTAGAGTATCATCAAGAAAATCACAATCTTCATCTTCATCATCATCACATATTTCTTTCCTCCTCAACCCACGAGTTCTTCTTCCTTTCTTTCCTAAAGGCTTTGCTGAGTCTGTACGTTTTCTCTTTTTTCGACCTCTAACAGAAGCCAACTTAATTGCCATTTACAGTGACAACCTGAAAATCAATTTACAATAATGGAAGAATTGCATCTACAGGCAGTGATGGAGTTGTACTATGTGACTGAACATAATTAACACATTGAAACTTAAACCCATGTGTTGACTTGTACCCATCTTTAGAAAATTAATTTCCTAATACAGAACCCTTTTTTCTCAGACTTTTCTACCCAACTTCTTATTCTTCCTACTGTTGTTTTTCTTCTTCGTGACCACCAATTCCTCTTCATCATCCAAACAATCATCTTCATCAAGGGTAAACTCCTCATCCTCCTCTTCCTCCTCCTCTCCTTCATAATCCTCATCTTCTTCATCTCCATACAAAACCCTTTTCCTCTTTCGTGATGTTTTAGCCCCATTTCCTAAATTACTCTTTCCCGCTTTCGATCCAATAACCTTCCTCACCTCCTTCTCTCTTCGACTTCCCTTCCCTCTCCTCCTTTCCACAAATCACCGAAACTCTTCTCCGACGCACATTCAGTTGACTGATAAGAGATTGAGAGGTGGGAGAGAAGTTATGTTAAAGATTGAGAGGCAAGAGAGATGAGAGGCAGGATAGAGTGAGCTGCTGAGTTAGGGAGGGGGTTAGGGATTTGCAAAAACGGGTACTCGCATGTGTCACCCATATAAACGTTAGTTATAGGGTGGTCTGGGTACGGGTCCAAAAAAACGGGTTTAATATATTGGACCCATATCTTATATTTTTACCTGAGTACGGGTCGACCGTGGGTCTGAACCCGTTTTGTCAGGTCTAGTTTTTAGGGGGTGGTTGTCTAAGCTTATAAGCTGGTCAAACTAGCTATAAGCTCCAAAATTAAGGTGACTTGTTTGTTTATGAATTTTTTGAGCTTATAAGTTGAGTTTTAAGCCAAAAAAAAAATAAGTTGAGAAAGAGATACTTTTTATTTTTTTTTTTCTTATAAATACTTTGCTTATAAGCTAGTTTGACCAAGTATATTATCACATTATCCTTGTTTAATTTTAAAATTTCATAGTATACCCTTATTTAATGTAGTATCTTTTTTAGTCATTTTATAATAAAATGTACTTATAAACCACATTTTACCAAACACGTCAATTACTTATCAATCACTTATAAGTATTTTAACCAAACATGTAATTGCTTAAAATATCAAATGCTTATAAGCTAAAATTAACTTATAAACACTTGTTGCTTAAAAGCTAATTTTCATAAGCTCAGACAAACACCCCATAAATATAATGGAGAGAGTGAGGGAAGGGCCACATGAGACACATGCAATGAAATGCACGTGTCAAATTCGATTGCAAAAAAAATGCACGTGTCGCATTCGATTGCAGCTGGATTTTTCCAATTTATAAGAAGCTGTGCATCAAACCCATGTGAAGCATTACAGTTCAACCCATACTGTAATTGGAACTCATAACACCAAAATGAAAACATCACGAAGTAAGGGTAAAGGAGTATCCATAATCTAATTTTGAAACTTTGAGGGTCTATTAATAAAACATGTGAAAGTTCTTATCTGAATGATAAATTTTGAAACCTTAAAGATAGTATGTGATAATCTCCTAAAACATATTATATGGTAGCTACTTATAGGATATCTTTAACATAATTTAAGGGAGCAATAGAACCTGTCTTATTTTTATTATTATTAATTGGAAGAATTTATATCACATTACTTAACCTTAGATTTTATGATAACTAATAATATTTTAAAAATTGAACATACAAGCGTCTTTGAGCACGCTTGCATTTTAACAAAAAAATTCAAGAATCATGAATAAAACTGAAAGGGTTCAAATTCGTTAAATAATGGGATTAAAAAAAATTAAAATTAAACTTAAGTTTAATTTAATTTGTAAAATTTGTTACTGATATGCATGACTCAATTGTTTTACAAAGATTAGTGCACCAACGTATTTCAAATACATGTTTTCTAAATTATAGATATTAAAGTAGAGGTTAATGCATAAATTTTCTAATTTCCGTTTTATGAGCATATTTATCTCTAATTTATCAACTTGGGATCTTTCTTTAAGAGCATATTTATGAACAGTTTTCTTTATATTTGGTAAACTATTTTTAAGAAAGGTGTTTTCACTTGTACTTGAAGCGAAGCTGGTTGCTATCTTGTGATAATTGAGGTGGTGTAGCTAAATTCTTGAACTTGAACAGTGGTGAATGTAAAAGGTTTGATTTACGACATCTTCAACAAATAAACAATAGTTGACCTTTCTTTCACCTGTTCCCAAGAAGTGCATGTAGCTTAATGATAAGGTCTTCTTCATCTTGCCCAAAGTTGCCATGTTTAAGGTCTGCCTCAGATAATTTACCCATCTGCAGCTTTTTCCACAACGAAGCAACCCTGAAGACAATGGCAACGATGTATTAATTATTGTAACAAGTGCTCATTCTAAACTAATAATTTTCTCAAAAATACATAAATTTGACTAATAAAGATTATATCTGATGTATTATTAGAAGAATGAAAATTATTTTTTCATCAACTCTTGCCAAGAAGAATTTTCTTAAATGCTTGTTATTTGATAGTCACATCTCATAATCATATTTGATTATTGGATTGAAATAAACGAGTCTTCTTAATCATCTTTAATTCTTATTTCTTCCTATATTTTCTCTTTATAATTGGCCTTTTATAATTTTATTTGCTCATTTATTTTTTTGTTTGCTTAAGAGCCTGGTTCAAAACTTGTTATATGATACTGGGTCAAACCTAGGAATTAACTTTAGAGGAGCAAATTTAAAAATAATATAATATAAAATCGGAGAAAAGTAAATAAATTGAGTCAAATATAGAAACGTTAATACAAATACAAGATGATCAAAAAAAAAAAAAAAAAAAAAAAAAAAAAAAAAAAAACTAAACTAAACCACACCAAAATAACGAAAAAATAAAACAAGACTAGGGTCGCCAGCCGTCACGCATCAATAGTTGGGTTCGTCTATGATGACACTTTTTGCTATATTTGATTATGTGACTTTAGTGAGATTCATAAACAATAAATCCTGAAATAACATCAAACCTTTGGGGTGGACAATTGAACATCTAATTAAACGTGTCAAAAATGTGTTGCTAAATTTATAAAAAAATTTTATTGCGCAATGTTATTAAAAGTACGATTATAATTTATTTATTGATTCCCAATTCTTGACATTTTATAATATATTTTTTACTATTTCAAATGCTTTATTTATATTTATAAAGTTTTCAAACTTATTTCAAATTAAGAAAGGGTTGATTTAAATAATTTTCTCATAAATCATAAAAGCTCATGCGTAATTAAGTGATTTAAATATGTGAGGTAATACTCAAATTAGTATATACTCTATATAAGAAAATTATAAATAAATATAATTTTAATATTAAAATAGAATATGAATATAACGTAATTTAATATAGAATTAATCTACGAATTATATATGTTAATTATACACTCACATGCACGGATTATAAATCGGACTCCCTAATGTGTAAAACACACCTTCTCAGGCTATGTTTTCTTACTTATCCCTATTAAGCTTCCGCACACAACAATTTGAAGGTTAGTAGTTCCAAGTTCGTTAACCTAAATGGAATCCTAATTTGATTTCATTGATTCTCAAACCTATCTCTAGCGTTCAATAAAACAATGGAAATTACCCTTTGAAGCTAATACATGATTCACTTCTCAGTCTCATCATGCCCAACAAGTAATTTCAATAAAAACAAGAGTAATCACACAATCCATGCAATAGAATGTAAAAGCAACATCAATTTATTGATTAAACATAAAAATCCCAACTACTTCAAAACCCTAACCCAAAAGTGAATTAGTTCATACTAAAATTAACACAAATTGAAATAAAAACTGTAAACAGTGCATTCAACATGTTGGAATAAATAAAAGAGAACAAAATCTTCCCTATTTGATGAATCCAAAGAGTTCAATTTCTAATCTTCTCTTCTTTCTCCAGAAAAATGTCGAATCCCTACTAAAATGACTAAGTCTCACTTATATAGTTGGTCCAAAAAAACCTAAGACTCGCCTAAAATTAAAACGCACAGTTTTAATTAAAACTGAAACTTCCAGACTTCGCCGCAACAAAGAAACGAGTTGGTTTACAATTCTTTATCTGTCTTGAGAGTTTATCGCCGCGGCGAACTTTTCTGAACAATTCTGAAATTATGAAACTGCCCTCCGCTTGCTTCCTAGATTCAATCTTTGGTGCTCTCCAATAGGAACAAGCTTCATAGTGCTTCAAATCCGCTTCAGAACTTCCCCGAATTCTGAGATTCACTTGCTTATGGGTCCAAAAACTCAATTCCGCTCAGTATTTGCTCTAACTACACATTTTAGCCTGAAACATAAAATAAATTAAATTAAGTTGCATTTCAGGCATAAACGAAAGAAGAAGTATCCAAAATTCGGCCAAAAAGCCTAGTTAAAACAATATAATCCTAGGATTATCAAATACCCCCAAACTTAAGACATGCTTGTCCCTGAGCATCAGGTACAAAATTCGTCTAAAAGAGAACAACTAGCCAAAAAAAAAAAAACACAATTGAAAATGAAATGAGAGAAATTAGAATCAAAATCAAACACAAAGAACTGCCTAGAATTTATACAAGTCTCAAAAATTGTTGAAACATTATTACTGGAAAATGCTTAACACTCCCAGAAGTTATAAGTTGATTGACTATTTTTCTCTATCGGCCTCTTGAGTCGATAATCCCCACTTCAGTCCACCTTTTGACTTCCCAGATTATTTTATGCAGAAATATAAAGTTTATCAAATGGTAGTAGACTCCATAAGCCTAAGTATCGAACTACTCTTCACTAATGAGGACTATACATCACTAGGGATCAAAAGGTCTTTACAGGCTTGTAACGTTAGACTCGGCTAGTGGGCTCCAAAGAAAAGGATAAGATAAACAAAGTAAGAGAACTCGGTTTCCTTTAAGCAAACACTAAGAACTACATCAATCTCCACTTTCTTTCTCAACCACCGATCAATGTGTCAACCATTTTATAAACCTCAAACATGCGCAATTCTTATTTTTGATTCTAAGATGAAACTCTCAAATTTCTATTTCTTTTTATCTTTATTTCTTTTTTTATTTTAAAGCATCAATTTATTGAGGTCAATTACCCCTTCTTCTTTCCCTTCTTGCGACCCCCAAATTTATTATTTTGGTTCATCAAAATCTCACACAACTTTCCAAACTCTTTTGTGTCCGCATTAGGTTCAGAATTCTCTTAAAGGTTGTGACATGTGTTTAGGGTGAAATGTTTGGGCATTTTTGGTTGCACAGGAAGAATCGGATAGTGATGATTTCATAAGGCTCAAATGGATGACTAGGGAAAAATTTTCATAGTTGGCTGGAAAGGCTCAAACGTTCCGAAAACTGCCTAAATCACTTCCTCAATAATGTTTATTCCTCGAATTTCGCCTCAAGCACTTTTCAACTAGGTTCTAGAGTCCACCCACATTGTCAAGACTTCACCTAACCACATAAAATGTTTCTAAGCATGCCCAAAAAAAAATGAAAATGGTGGTTGAACCACTCAACAAACCTCTAGAAAGGAAAACTTAATCAACCAACCTAAACTTGAAGCAATGCCTTAACATTTTCCATAAATAAAATCTCGACAATCCTATTCTCATCATAGACTTATGCAATTCATCAGTGGCAACAACAGTACAAAACATAAAAACAACTAAACACAAAACAAAATTTCAAATTTTCCTACCCCCAAACTAAAAATGACTGCACATTTCAAGAATAGAAAAACACAATTAAAGGGTATGAGATAGTTCCCTGATTAATCCGTGAAGGCTAATTTTCGTTCAACATCATGCACACCCATTGCTTGGCTTCCTCATCATCATCATCTGCAAAACAAATGCAATTCTAAGGTGCCCACTGTGTTAGAAATTTCCACAGAATAATATGAAAAAATTACAACCTAATCTCACCCTTACAAACTAAACTAGGAAATTCAAACAACAATTAACAATCTAAAAAGAAAAGAAAAATTAGTTCCAATGTATAAAACAAAAACAAGAACAAATGAAATCAGAAAATACAAAAACAAGTGTTTTAGGCTTCATTCGTTGTCTTCCTCTTCTCCTTCGGTGTCATCATCTTCTGCCATGGAATCATCTTCTTCCTCTTCTTGCTAATCTTGCCATTGGAAGTTTGAAACATCAACGCCCATATTGGTGCAACAGTTGTATTGCATCTCGTACAGCATTCGGGTCTGCCCTACCATCCAATCTTGAAGTCGTTCCATCATGTTCACCTTGCCCAAAATTTGTTGTAACAACTCCTTTGTTGTGGATGTTGAACTAGAAGTTGTGGTCATTGTTGTGGTTCTTTGTCTTTTCGATCCGAAGCTGGGTCTTTCACTGGGAGGACGATCTAGGAGCTTGTAATAATAGGTGTGATTGGGGGGTGGGGCAGGATGAATAAGTGGTTCATCGTCTACCTTCTTGACTCCTTCTCAAGTGCAAAGCTCAATGATGAGATGTGGGAAGGCGAAGCTCCCTTGCCCTGGTTTGGCTGCATGCCGTATACTCTCCATTATTATATTCCCCACATCCATTTTCTTTCTAGTGGCAATGGAACAAAGTAACACTGCTCGCTAAAAAACCACTATACTGTAATGCATTTCCAGGACCATCTACGCATAGACAAAATACTGCCACATGATAATCCGAGGATTATACTATTTTATTTAGGCTTTTTGGCCGGATTTTAAATACTTCTTAGTTCGTTTATGCCTGAATTGCTACTTAATTCTATATAATTTATGTTTCAGGCTGAAACGTGCATTTTTAGCAACTAATGAGCGAATTGGAGTTTCTAGACCCAGAAGCAAGCGAATCTCAGAATTTGGGAAAGTTCTGAAGCAGAGTTGAAGCACTATGAAGTTTGTTCCCATGGGAAAGCATTGAAGATCGAAGATTTAAGCAAGGAAGCAAGTGGAGGACAATTCTATAAATTCAGAATGTTCCAGGAAGGTTTGCCACAGCAAAAGTTATTCTTCGCCATGGCGAAAGAAGCTAGGCACGAGATTCACTTTAGTTTGTCGCTACGGCAAAGTCTGCGAAATTTTGTTTTCTCCAAAACTCACAGTTTTATTTTAGGAAAGGTTTTAGGTTTTTGGGGGAACTATATAAGAAAAACCTTGCCATTTTCGTTAGGTTCATCTGGTTTTCGTTTGGTTTAGAGTAGTTTTTACATTTGGAAAGGAGATTAGAGCTTTAATCTTGTGGATTCTTCAACTAGGGGAGATCTCTACTCTTTTCTCTTTATTTCAATATGTTGACTACTGTGTTTGTTGTTTTTCTTGCTGTTTGTGTTAATTTAGTTAATTTGAGTAATGCTACATTTACACTACTCTTTTACACCATTTTCATTACATCATGATGTTGCATATGCCACAACCATACAAATTCTATTATAATATTAAAAATTCAAAATAATTAAAAATTTGTGTGGTTGTGACTTATGCCACATCATGATGTAATGAATATGGTGTAAAAGAGTGGTGTAAATGTAGCGTTACTCATTTAGTTATGAACTAACCCATTTTGGGTTAGGGTTTTGATGTAATTCAGATTTCTATGGATTAATCAATTGATTATTGTTGCTTTTATATTCTATTGCATAGATTCTGTGATTATTCTGATTTTTTATTGGTTTTACTTGTTGAACATGATGAGATTGAGAAATGAATCATGTTGAGCTTATTGGATAATCACCGTTGTTATTTTGAATGCTAGAGATAGATTTGAGAAACAATGAAATCAATCTAGGATTCCACTAGCCTAATGAACTTGGATTTGTTGATCTTCAATTTGTTGGGTGTAGAAGAGTATAGGAAAAAGTAGGAATTCATAGCCTGAGAATGTATGTTTTACAACTTAGGGAATTCGGTTTACAATCCGTGCATGTGAGTGTAAAAGTAGCAAAATCCACAAAATTAATCCATAGAGTCCGAATGAAGTCAAACCCTAACTGTTTGCTTACATTGATATTACTCTTGTGTTAAATCTTGCTTTCATAATTTAGTTGTTTTTACACTTGGTAAATTTTGCTTTCAGTTAAGTTTTATATTCTCCCTTAAATCCAAACAATTTTCGGTTTCTCCAACTTGAAAACAAATAGCAAATTCAATGCTTAGCAACCAATCCTTGTGGGAATGATACTCACTCATCACTTTATTACTTTGTACGACTAGTGCAGTTGTTATATTTGCATGTTGTAGTTACAACGTATCACCACAATCTAGCCATAGGAATCAATTCCTTCCTTTAATGCTTCTTCTCCCCTTCTTCAAAATTTCCCAAGAGGTACCTAGCTTTGCTATGACCTTAAGAACCTCCTCCTCCTTAATCTGCTTCTTCTTAAATTCCAAATACTCATCACGGTCAATTGGACCAATTCTTTAGAAATCATTTACAATCTTCGCATCGATTGGCACATTGATACCTCTCACATAAACATGCCCGGGCTCACACTCATGGAAGTTGGCATAAAATTCTCTTACAATTGGCTCCATGGCTAAGTGTTCTAGTTCATGCATAAAGATATCCCAACCTCTCCCTCGATTCCAATCTTCTCTATGGACGGTGGTTAATCCTCTCTCGGTAATAAACCCCTTGTCTTCCCTTTTAATTGCGCCTTCATAACGCTGTCTAGCCTTCTCATTCACAAACCTATTGTCGACTTGTTTTCCTTTACCCCTGGGAACCGTTTTGAGCGGCATTTTTCAACAATGATCACTCAAATCTACCCCAAAACTTAGTGATTCAACTTGACAATTCAACGCTAAAGTACACTTTTTACAAACCACAATCACTCCTCAATTCACACCAAGTTTCAAAAATTACACTTACACCCCCAAATCAACACTCTTCAAAACTCAATCAAACCACTTCAAAATCAAAAACCCAACTTCCTCAACAACAAACAAATCAAACTCAACACTTCTTAAGTCAAAATCAATCCACAAGTTGCATCAAAATCCACAACTCAACAGATTCAATCAATTTCTCAAACTTAAAGCATTAACAATCGAAATTGATCAAAATTTAAGGCTAGAGAACTTGAAATCTTACCACTCCCACGATGAATGCACCACCAATCTCACCAATTTTTGCCCAAATTGCAAGATCCCCAATTTCGGAAAATCTAGGTTTTCTAAACCGTTCTTCAATAATTTGCAAAAGTCCTTGAAAAAGTGAGATGATTTAGTGTTTATGAGGGTTAAGGAGTGGAGTAGAGAGAAGAAAATTCACTGGAAACTCTCTGGATTGAAGGTGGAAGTGTTTTGCTTTTGGATGTTCTTTGAAAGTTTTCGCGAAAATGAAAAGTCATCGCGACTATTTATAGAAAACAGACTTCGCCGTGGCGACGTTCTTAATTCAATTGCACAATAGAGTTGATGTCGAGGTGAAGAAATTTCTCACCGCAGCGAAAATTTCTAGTGAATACAATGCCGCGGAATCTGGAATTCCCTTAATCCAATTTTGGCAGTGTGTACAACGCCGCAGCGAAGAATAAACTTCTTCGCAGCGAAATCTAAAGAATTCCAAATTTTCCACTTTTTTATCATTCACCTAAAACACCAAGAACAAATGAAATTAAATTATTTCCTAAGCCATAAAACAACTAAACAAATTAAAAAAAAAAAAATGATAACACTTGGCTTGCCTCCCAAGAAGCGCTTGTTTATAGTCAGAAGCTCAACTTTCTCAAGTCCTCATTCCGGGATGCGAGTTTGACGGGTAGTGACTTGCAACTCATCGCCCCATCAATGTTTGGCTTTAATCGCTGTCCATTGACCTTAAATGTCCTTTTTTCTTCATGTGAAATCTCCACAGCCCCGTATGGGTAGACTTCGATAACTATGAAGGGTCCGGACCATCTAGACTTAAGTTTTCCAGGAAAGAGCCTAAATCTAGAATTGTACAGCAAAACCTTCTGACCCACTTCAAAGTTTTTCTTTGGGATATGCTTGTCATGCCACATCTTGGTCTTTTCTTTGTAAATCCGAGCATTCTCATATGCTTCACGACGAAACTCTTTTTGTTCATTCAATTTCAGCATCCTTTCCTCCCTAGCAACTTGTAAATTCATGTTTAGCTACTTGATTGCCCAATATGCCTTATGCTTGAGTTCCACAGGCAAGTGACATGCCTTCCCATATACCAACCGGAATGGAGACATACCAATTGGAGTCTTGAATGCAATGCGGTATGCCCATAATGCATCATCTAATTTCCGTGACTAGTCCTTCCTGGATGCGTTAACTGTCTTCTCTAAAAAATTTTCAGCTCTCTGTTTGACAGTTCCACTTGCCCACTGGCCTGAGGATGATATGGTGTGGCCATTCTATGTTTCACTTCATATTTTCCCAAGAGAGTATCAAATTGCCTATTGCAAAAATGAGATCCCCCAGCACTGATGATTGCCCGTGGTGCTCCAAATCTTGAGAAAATGTTCTTCCTCACAAAGTTAACCACCACTTTGGTATCATTGGATGGTAGTGCGACTACTTCCACCCATTTCGACACATAATCCACAGCCACCAAGATGTAAATATTTCCTTAAGAACTTGCAAAAGGGCCCATGAAGTCAATTCCCCACACATAAAATAGTTCAACAACCAGAATGTTATTCAACGGCATCTCATCTCTCCTTGAAATATTTCTGCTCCATTGACATTGATCACATTCTTGAACTGCCTGGAACGCATCCTTGAATAGGGTTGGCCAATAAAATCCAAATTGAAGGACCTTGGCTACTGTCCTAGTCCCTCCAAAATGATTGCCCTCTTCCTTCTCATGGCAGTGCCTTAAAATACTCTACATCTCCTCTTCCAAGATACACCTCTGTATCATCTGATCTATACGGTGTTTATACAGAAATGGTTCTTCCTAGAAATAAAACTTCAAGTTAGAGCAAAACTTTCTCTTCTGTTGGAAGGTTATGCCATTTGGGAGCACTCTCGATGATAAATAATTTCCAATATCTGTATACCAAGGTGCTTCCTTAACTCTCATCAATTTCTCATCCGGGAAGGTCTCCTCGATTTGAGTTTCCTCTTCACTTCCCTGGTTTGGTCGTTCAATTCTTGATAGATGATCTGCCACTACATTTTCTTACCCATTTTCTTCTCGAATCTCCAATTCAAACTCTTGCAGTAATAGGATCCATCTTATTAGCCTTGGTTTTGCTTCTTGCTTTGCCAACAAATGCTTGAGCGCTAAATGATCCATGTAAACTATCACCTTAGCACCTAGCAAATATGAGCGAAAGTTGTCAAATGCAAAAACAACGGCTAATAGCTCTTTTTCAGTAGTGGTGTAATTCAACTGTGCATCAGTTAGTGTCTTGCTAGCATACTGAATTACATGCAAAACTTTGTTCTTCCTTTGTCCTAAACTACTCCTAATGCAAAATCACTAGCATCACACATCAATTCAAAAGGTAGTTCCCAATTGGGAACTACAATAATGGGTGCAAATACTAATAAATTCTTAAGAGTTTGAAAAGCATGCATGCATTCATCATCAAAATCAAAAGAGACATCCTTAATCAGTAAATTGCAAAGGGGTTTAGAGATTTTAGAGAAATCCTAGATAAACCGTTTATAGAACCCCGCATGCCCCAGGAAACTCCAGACTGCCTTAACGTTTGCAAGTGGTGGCAGCTTCTCAATTACTTCTGTTTTGGCTCGATCCACTTCGATGCCGTCATTTGAAATTCGATGATCGAGTACTATTCCTTCCTGAACCATGAAGTGACATTTCTACCAGTTGACCACCAAATTTGTGTCTTGACATCGCTACAAAACAAATGAAAGGTTAGACAAGCAATTATCAAAAGAAGAACCAAAAACAGAGAAGTCATCCATGAAGACTTCTATGAATCGCTCCACCATGTCACCAAAAATTGACATCATGCATCGCTGGAATGTGGCCAGTGCATTACACAACCTGAAAGGCATCCTTCTGTAAGTAAAGGTGCCATAAGGACAAGTGAACGTCGTTTTCTCTTGATCTTCAAGAGCAATGGCAATCTGATTATAACCTGAAAAACCATCCAAGAAACAATAATAAGCATGCCTCGCCAATCTTTCCAACATTTGATCGATGAAAGAAGTGGAAAATGATCATTCCTTGTTGCTTCATTCAGTTTCCTATAATCAATGCACACCCTCCAGCCCGTGACTGTCCTAGTTGGTATCAATTCTTGCTGTCATTCTTTATTACCATGATACCTCCTTTCTTTGGAATCACTTGCATCGAGCTCACCCATGGACTATTTGAAATAGGGTAGAGTATGCCTGCATCTAAAAGTTTCACCACTTCCTTCATAGAAGGATTCAATCTCCGTTGTGGCTGCACACTAGGCTTGACATCATCTTCCATGAGTATCTTGTGCATACAAAAAGATGGAGAGATGCCTCTAATGTTCGATATGGTCCATCCAATTGGTGATTTATGCTCTCTTAACACTTGAATCAACTGCTCTTCCTCCAATTTACTCAGCCTTGCATTGATGATCACTGGAAAGGTTTCTGATTCACCAAGATACACATATTTGAGGTGAAAAGGTAAAGGCTTCAGTTCAAGTTTTGGAGGTTCTTTTGTTCTTGCCTTTTCCTTCTCTTTTTCAATGTCAAACTCTTCAAATTCTGGATCTTAGCTCGCGTTTATTGGTTGAAGTGCTTCCAAAAGTCTAGCACACTCATTCTTCATTGGCGCATCTACCTCTATTGTTTTTTATAAGGCAATGCAAGCTTCTAAAGGTAGTTGAGGGGTGTTCTCTTCAATAGCATCTACTACTAGTCTGTCCACCAAGTCTATACTAAAGCATGAATCTGACTGTAATGGAAATTTTATGGCCTCAAAAATATTGAATGTCACCCTTTCATCTTTGTAATACATTCTTTCTAGCTAGTATACTCATAAAATAATCAATAAAACTCATTAAAAATATATATAAGAAAATACACACATAAATGAGTAATTAAGTATGGGCCCATATTTAATTTTTCTTCATATACAAATATTTACAAAATATACTCAAAATAGCAACTTGACAGTGTAGCCCAATCCTTCCACTGCGTGACATTCCGAGTGACTGCAACTCACCTGTTACTTGCAAAAACATTGAAAACAATGGAGTGAGCACTAATTGCTCAGTAAGTAAACCCGTTATGCTACCCTTCTCTCTCTATTGATTAAATCCTGAATTTTCTTTCCTTACAACTCATTTCCCGAGTATTCTTTATTCTTTCTCTGTTCTTTTTCTATTCTTTCTCATCCTTTCTCTGTTTGCTCACTGTTTTTCTCTCCATTTTCTAATATTTCACTACTCACGATAATAAGCATGGTATTATGCATATTTATGATGCAAATGCACAAATGCATAGATTATTCATTTTCTTTTCTATTTTTCTTATTCTGTTTTCTATTTCTTATTCTTTCTTTCTTTCTTTTCTATTCTTTCTTTCTTTTCTATTCTTTCTTTATTTCTATTCTTTCTTTTCTTTCTTTTCTCGCCGACCGGACTCGGTTAAGGCATGGATTTGAAGCCTTGGCCGTGTAAGTAAATTCTCTAATTCTAGGCATAGTCCTCATCCACACACACTTCTAACGGACTGTACAATTGTTCTTTCTGAATTCTGAGGCCGCTCACTAAAGGTGGCGTGCATGTGGGACTCTGTCACTCACGGGCTCCCCATCGCAACAACCTTCTCTTCTTTTTATCTTTTTACACTTCTTTAACTAAAATTTCAGATTTGAATATCTTAATATTCTCATTTCCTTCTATTTTCTCTTTAACATATTTTAGTGTTTTTTCATGCTCTTATGAAGATGTTATGTAGATGGTTTCATACTTATAATTCTTTCTAAATGCAAATGTTTAAATGCAAGGATGCCATGTAACATAAAAATAAGTTTCTCTCTACCATCTACAAACTCATATCAATTCATAAATGAATAAAACTCATGCATACACTTCTCTTGGACATTTCATCAAACATATTACATGCATAATCAAACTCTAATTTGACTACAATTCTATCACTTTCTCAAGCCACCAATATTTGGAGTAAAACTCCCTTAAACAATTACTAAACATGTCCAAAACAATACACTCCCAAAAATTCTACTCAACTCTTTCTAACTTCAACCAAACTTCAATTAATCATCATACAACCAAAACCACTTCTCATGGCTAAATTATATTCATCAATAATCATCAAACTCGTCAATAATTCATCAATTTCATCAACAATTCTAAAATCATAAGCATATACATATATGTAAAATCTCTACACACTTGATTTCTCAAATCATAAATTGGGTGGGATTTATTTACCTTTGATATGAGCAATCTAACCCCTTTTAGAATCTTTTTTTATCAAACTCTCTTCTTCTTAAATCCTATGAGCACAAACCATCAAAATTCAACACTTTAAAAATGAAAAATCACTTCTTAGTGCAAGGATCTTACCTAAATTTGCTTGGGATTGAAAATCCACTCAAAAATACCCAAAATCTATGAATTCTTTTGAAAAAGAAGTGAAGAAATTGAGAGGATTTGGAGCAGAAGTGCATGAAAATGGGTTGAAGAGTGGCTAGGGTTTTACTCTTCAATCCTTAATATAACATAAAAATATATATTAGTTTCCCATTTTGCCCTTGCACTTTCTTTAAAATTCCATCTATGTCCCTTAGTCAATTACCATAATGCCCTCATTTTTATTGCATTCTCCATGAAATTCTATCTCTTTTCACTCATCACTTTTTCAACTAGTTTTGAGTGAAAAGACCATTTTACCCTTAATGCAAGTTTAAGGCATTTTCTTCACATTTTCTCAAAATAACTTTAGCAAAAATCAACTAAAAGTATAAGAGCATAAATTAAATTATGTACCTTCATGTGGGCGTTACAATCTTGGACTCTTAAAAACAATTTTTCTTCTTGCACATCAATTAGGGCTCTTCCGGTGGCAAGAAATGGTCGCCCCAAGATGAGAGGAATTTCCTTGTCCTCTTCCATATCCAACATGACAAAGTCTGCAGGAAAGATGACATTGTCCACCTTAACAAATACATTTTCAACTATGCCCCTCGGATGCTTGATGGATCTATCTGCAAGTTGCAAAGATATGGTCGTTGGTTTCACTTCACCAATCCCTAGTCTCCTGAAAACAGAAAAAGACATTAGATTTATGCTTACACCTAGATCACATAAAACTCTATCAAATGTAATATCTCCTATAACACAAGGGATAGTGAAACTCCCTGGATCCTTGAGTTTCGGTGGTAGCTTTTTCTGTAGAATGGCACTGCATTCCTCCGTAAGCTTCACTGTTTCCTCCTCTCCCAACTTCCTTTTGTTTGACAGAATTTCCTTAAGGAATTTTGTGTAGCTCGGCATCTGCAAAAGGAATGTTAATATGCAATTTTTTAAATATCTCAATGAATTTTGTAAATTACTTATCTTGATTTTTCTTTCTGAGCCTCTGAGGAAAAGGCACATGAGGGGTGTGATGTGCCAACTCTGGTGGTATCTTGGGAAATGGCAATTTTTCTTTCTTTTGCCTTGGCCTCTCTTCCCTTTTTTTTTGATAAGTAAGTAATCATATTAAAGAAAACAGAAATAATGTACAAAGGCCTAATAAAAGGCGACCAGCCTATTTTGGGACATGCCCTGAAAATGGGAAACAAAAGAAACAAGCCTACAAACAACCATCCACTCTAGGGGTTTATCTAAAACCACAAAGGGAGATAAACACCAAGAAGAAAGTAAAGAGAACACCAAAAACCCACCTACCATAGAACACCTCCCTAGGTTAGGATCATTAAAAGAAAAACACAAAATCAAACGCTTTACCAATGAGACAAAACAACCAAGCAAAAACCCTTCTGCTTAACCCTCTGTAATCCAATCTTCAAACGGTGTTGAGAACTTGAGGAACGTCTTTGAAAATAGATCTAGGGAGGCCCCAATCATTCGCCAACTTCCTATTGCTATAGGATGCTGTGACATTCCTAAGGTCCAAAGCTTTATCTCTCACAACACTTTTGATAGCATCAATTATTGTGAAAGAATCCTTATGGTCACCCCTAAAACTTCGCCAATTTCGTTCCCTCCAAATCCAATAAACCGTAGCCCCTAAACAAAGCCTACCCAAAGTGAATTTTAGACTCTTACCTTTCCATATCCTTGCCAAATGGAGGAAGTAATCATGCCAGGATCTAACCACATAACCAAGGTCAACAAGACTAAGGATCTTGCTCCAAATAGACTGAGAAAAAGGGCATGCAAAAAATAATGTGTCAAGAGATTTCATGGATGAGTTACAAAGAAACAATGAATTAGTAGTAGCCCATACCTCATCAACCTGTCTTGTAGGGAATCTCTCCTTATTAAGCCATCCATAAGATCATAGAGTATCTTGGAATAGCCTTTGAGAACCACACCAAGTCACACCACTCAACTTTTGCTCTCCTTCCTCTAATTGCCTCCCAAGCCGATTTGGTAGAGAAACCCTCGAAGGTGAGGGTATCCAACAAATCTTGTCATCAACATTAGAATGAGTGAAATTCACAGAATTCCTCATGTTAATAAGAGCCCAAGAATTGGCAGTTGGCCACTTCCAGTTGCATCCATCAATCACAGAACTCACTTTAGCATCCTTACCAATCCCCGCATCATAAATAACCCTTTCCCCATAGGTGCAAACAAGGGGGCCGTTCGGGTGCCAGTTATCAAACCAAAGAGAGGTGGTGTTACCATTGCCAATGTTATATTTGATATTCTTTCTAGCCCTTTCCCTATTTTTGAGGATAGTCTCCATGACCATGTACAATTTTGGGGATGACTATGTCCCAAATGCTTCTATTTCTCAAAAGATAATTCGGACCCAAGAGAACATAAAGTATGGTTTCTGTGATTGCACAGGTTCCAAATATGTCTTAAGAAGCTGCGAGGTTCCATTCCTTAGATTTCATAACCCAAGCCTACCCTCATTTTTGGGTACACATACCTCCTTCCAAGCTATTCTAGCTTTGTGTCTATTCATATAATCCGGACCAAGAAAAAGCTCTCAAACTAGCATCAATTTCCTTATGAATTTTGGAAGGAAGGGTAAAGAGGGACGACCATAAATTTGCACACTCCAAAGAATGGATTTAATCAAAATAATCTCCCGCATAGGATAGAAACCTACGTCTCCCAGAGGCAACCCGAGCCAAGATTTTACCAAGAGAGGTCGACAACTCCAAAGGTAAGTTAGAGGTAATAAGGGGTACACCTAAGTATTGATGGGAAAACTACCCTCGGCAAACCCTATCAAACTTAAGAGCTCCATCTTTTCATTGTCATTCACACCAGAAAGGAAGATATTGCTCTTATCAGGACTTGCATTCAATCTGACCAACTTTAAAAGTAATTAAAGCATTCTTTAAGGAGGGACAGAGAAGTACCTTCGGTTTACAAAAAAGCATGAGATCATCCACGAAACAAAGATGAGTCAGCCCCATTTTCTTGCATCTCCAATGAAAACTAAAGTTCGGATTAGCCGCCACTCTATTCAAGAGCTGAGAGAGAACTCTATAGCAATAACAAACAAGTAAGGGGATAAGGGATCCTTGTCTCAGCCCTTAGAGCTCCCAAAGAAACCACTAACTCCCCATTGATAACCACCGAGATTAGGAGTAGTGATGCATTTGGATATCCAATTGACAAGAACACTAGGGAAACCAAATCTTTAGGACTTGTAAGAGAAACTGCCAATTAACTGAGTCATAAGCCTTCATTAAATCAACTTTCAAGGCACACCTTTTTTCCTTGGCCGTAGCTCGATTATAGTGTGCACCAACCTTGGCATAAAAGGATATTATCTCCTATTCTCCTATCACCAACAAAGGCTGCTTGTGGGGTCAATAAGAGAGGTAAAGCACTCTTAACTATTTGCAGATCTTGGTGATACATTTATAAATTATGTTGCAGCAAGAAATGGGCTGATAGTCCTTACACAAAGAAGCATTATCACACTTGGGAATAAGAGCAATTGAAGTACAATTTACCTCCCTGAGAAGCTTGCCCTCTTGGAAGAAGTCTTTAATAGCCATAATCACATCTTTTCCCACCACATCCCAGATTTCTTGAAGAAATAAGCACCAAAACCATCTGGTCCAGGAGCTTTGTTGTTGCAACGAAACAGAGTGTTCTTGATTCCTCCTCCGTCACTTTGGCAACATCTCCCATTAGCCATATCACTAGTGATGCAAGGTTCAATAATTCCTCTAAACCCCAGAAGTTCTCCAACCCCTCGGCTCTTCAAAAACTCTTTCAAAGTGGCTGACAATTTCCTCCTAATGCTCAAAGGGTCTCAATAACCATGCCTTATCACACTTAAGCTTGGTGATTCTATTTTATTCTTCTGCCATTACCACACTTGAAGAAATAGCTTGTGTTCTGGTCACCCTCTCTAAGCCATTGCACTCTAGATTTTTGCCTAGCTAAAGACTCCTCAGCTCGACTTAAAGAATTAAAATTAAAAGCTTTGGCTTTCCTCAAGAATAAGGTTCTCTTCAAGAGGATTAGAAGCAAGGAATGCTGGACCCTTAGAAGGTTTTCTCTAGCTTCAATAACTCTTGCCGAGATATTCCCAAACTCCCTCTTGTTAAACACTTTTAATGTGGTTTGACTCTCTTCAGTTTAGTAACCAATTGATACTAGGGGTACCCCTAACTTCTTCTTCCCAAGCCTTACTACAATGCTAATGAAACTTTCATGGTGAGCCCAAAAGTTGAAGAACCGAAATGGGATTTTCTAAATGAAGACATAACCCCACATTCAAAAATACAAGGAGAATGATAAGATGCTTGGGGGAAGGAAATTGGTATGGAATTACCAAACACACTGCCCACTTTTCATCATCAAAGAGCTCGTCAATCTTAGTGGTAATCATGTTCCCCTTCTCTATATTACCACGTGAAAAAGTTACCCATAAACCAAAGGTCCTCAAGCCTAGTCTCATTACACATATTATTCAAGTCGAAACGTAATTTCTCCACCTAAGAACCCCCTATTTTCTCATGCCCAAATCTCATTGCATTAAAATACCCATAAACCCATGGTATTTCCTCAAAATCTTGAGCTTTACCATTAAGTCTCTCCATAATTCTTTCCTTTCCAGCGGACCATTAGAGCCATAGACAAATGAGCAAACAAAGGAGTAATTAGACTCCAAAATAACAACCTTACCATGGATGGCTTGATTCGTAGATTGTATGATTTCAAACCTCACCAAACTAGGATTCAACAACAACCAATTTCTACCATTAGGGCAGCACACATAGTTATAGATTACATCCCATCCCCCAAAAGTCAAGGACAGTAACCTCAAAATTTGGTTCAAAAACTCTAGTTTCCAAAATACTACAAATTGCAATTTTATTGGAAGAGATTAGATGTCTAACCTCTTTTTGTTTCAAAGGGGATTAAGACCCCTTATTCCACGAAGCAAGTAATCAGGGGACAGCTAGGCGTTAGGAACTTCTCTTGCCTTCCTGGCTAATTTCCTCTTTGGCTTTTAGAAAGACTTATTCCCCTCGTAAGACCCTCCATTTCATCAACTCGAATCAAATTTTCGAACTCAAATAGCCGGTGAAGTAGACCCCATTTCACATCCCTCGTGGTTTTCCACCAAGGGACCCCTAGGTGGGGTTACTTCTCCGGTGTTGTCACCAGCACTCAAAGCATTCAATCTTTTGCTTACTTTCAATCTCCTCTCTTCTATGTTAGGAACACTCACCCCATATTCATTCCCCTTAACAAATTATCCCTATCATACACAAGCACCTCGATTATAAACCCTGTTAAGATCAGCCCTGCTAGGGATTATCCCACCATTTCATCCTATCCTTCCCAAACCTATCTTCAACATTTTCACTACCCTCTTCGCCATCAAGTTCCCCATTATCCAGCCTGTTTCCCGAACAAAGAACAACAAATGGATTAGTGGAGAGTTTTGTTTACTAACCGTGTCTCTCGACTCATCAATAGGCTGCTCTTTTTTGTGGCTAGGGCTCTCGCCCACATTCTCCGCTTACGTAACCACGTCCTTTGACACATTCTCCTTCCTCTTGGTCAGCACTCGCCATTCTTGAGTAAGATTCAAGTTCTTGTTCTCGGCGCTTTCCTTATCAATTCTAGGGGCCAAATGACATTCCTTCAAATTGTGCCCAAAAGTTCTACACAAAGGGTAGGCCCTCGATTTCCAAGAATACTCCACCCCTATGTTCACATAATCACCATTCAGGAGGCCTAGTTCCACTGAATTCGGGAATGAAGAAGCTGTGTCAATTTCAACACAAACTCTTGCATACTCCAATCTATCTCCTGCATGCGTGATGTTATCCATGTAGAGAGGTTTTCCAATCGCACTCGCAACATAGCTTAACCCTTTAGCAGTCCAAAACTCCAATGGAACTCCACTAAATTTGTCCCAAATCGGCACACTACAAATGCCTTCACCTGCCATCTTTAAATTCGGACGCCATTTTTTGAGGAAAAGGGGCTGCCCCCCAATATGCCAAGGGCCCCCTTCCAAGGCCTCATCCCTAGAGCTCTCATTATCAAATTTCAGAATAAAGCCCCCAAACCCATTTGAGACAACACCAACCTTGCAGAAGCACTTCCAATTCCTATCGATAAAACCCTTCACAAGAGAGAATGGCAACCTTCTGCCAAGGAAGAAACCAATGAGGTAATTTCCCCATTTATCCTTCCCCAAATCAGCAACCTCTTTAGGCAGTATAACCCTTATCCTCCTCCCATCATCAAGGACTTCCGGTGCAAAATATTCCATTGGAGCACTAGATTTCGAAACAAAAAGTTTTCTCTAGGATGCAATACCAACTGGCTTTAATTCCCCATTCACCTTTTCCCCAAAAGTCTCGCCTCCACTCACCTCTTTCTCGCCATGCATAATAATTGGAGACACCTTTGAATCAACCAGCACATTCCCATCACAAATTTCCACGCCAACCCTATCAATCACTCTTCCACCCCCAGCTTGCTGCCTCTTAAGCACCTCACCAGAACTCTTTGCCTCACTTGTATTCAAAGAATTCACAAGAAATAGATCATTGGGAGGTAAAGTATGGCTTTGGGAAGGTTTGGAAAGTGGCAGGAATTTTTTTTTTTTTTTTGGTGATATGGCAGGGCTGGTGACGTGGCAGGCTGACGTGGCATCTTGGGGGACATGGCAAGATGAGTCAGCTTGAGATTGATGAGGTGGAGGGGAGAGATGGATGATTGGTTGGTGAGTTGTCGTAATTTGAAGTCAAAGAGACAAGAGATAAGGAAATCAAAGGGGAACCAATGAAAAACAAGTGAGGTGGCCAAAAAACGTATGAAACAGCCTATTAACCAATCCAAAGAGAAAGTGGATAAGAAGAAATCTCAAAAATCCAAATGAGCCAATGGGAGAGAAGATAACCAATGGATAGCAAGTGGAGGGATTCAAGTTGTCTCACTCAATGAGTGAACCACAACCTCTCTTCCCTTTTTAGTTCCTCTTCCTTGGGACTTGTTGGATTCTCTTCAATAATGACCTCTTCGTCAACTTCCTCATCAGAATCTTCCTTGTCTTTTGGTGGGCTCTCTTCTTTCCCTGCTTGTTCCACCCCTTCCAAGATTGTTCCACTCCGTAGAGTTATTGCATTCACTTGTTCAGGTGGATTTGTCATTGTGTTGCTTGGTAAGGAACCCTATAGCCGCTCATTCAATTTTTCTACAAATTCCCCACCTGTACCTCCAAGTTTCGGATGGATGCCCCTTGGTTTCTGAAATTTGCCTTTATCTCACTCATGAAACCTATGGTCTCTTGAATGAATTTCCCGAACATATCCTCCAATTTTGACAATCGTTGATCCCCTAGTTGATTATTCACCCCCACTCGATTGTTTGGCACTGTTCTTTGATTCCATTGGTTATTCTGCTGATTTTGATTACCCCAAGACAAGTTTGGATGATTTCTCCAACCAGGATTGTACGAGTTGAGAAAGGATTATTCTGTTGTCTTTGATTCCCTGCCAAATAGTTGACTTGTTCTGATGATGATGAAGCTGAAGCAAAGGTGTTACCCCACTTGAAAATCATTGCTCGCATGGTTACCTGCACAAAAATCACATGTCAGTTGAGGTGTTTGAATAGAATTCCCTTGCATACCTCCTAATTGCTTTTGAAATGCTGTAAATTGGGCTGAAATGGCTGTGTAAGCATCAACTTCATGAATATCCATAGAATTCTTCATCGGCATTCTCTCATTGGGTCTCTAATAGTTGTTACTTGCCAGGACTTCAAACAACTCATAAGCTTCTTCAGGTGTCTTGTTTTGCAATGCTCCTCCAGATGCTACATCCATCATCGTTTACATATTAACCATCAACCCATTATAGAACGTTTGGACTTGCATCCAAACTGGCAACCCATGGTATGGACACTTTCTCAACAGTTCCTTATATCTTTCCCATGCTTCATACAATGATTAGTCTTTTCCTATAGAAACGATGTGATATCATTTCTCATCTTTGTAGATTTCGCTGGAGGGAAGTATTTAGTCAGGAACTTCTGTGCCAATTCATTCCAGGTTGTGATTGTTCCTGGTGATAGTGCCAATAACCATCCCTTTGCTTTATCCCTTAATGAAAAAGGAAACAATCTTAATCTGATGGCATCATCTGACACTCTATTTGATTTTAAGGTATTGCAGATTTCTAAGAAGTTTGCAATGTGTGAATTTGGATTTTCCTTTAGATCTCCCTTAAACTGAACCAACTGTTGGATCATCTGGATGATTGCCGGCTTTATTTCAAAGTTGTTGGCTTGCACTGGTGGCCGAGTTATACTTGGACCACTACCATCAACTGTGGGTACTAAAAATTCCCTTAATGTTCTATTTTTCGCCATCTCAATGACTATCACTTCTCATTCTCTTCTTTCTTTGTTAAGTCTTCTCGCGGTTCTTTCAATCTCTGGATCGATAGGACCCACTAGATGACGTCTAGCTTTTCGCATAAACTACAAAGAAAGAAACAAGGCATGAGATCACAAGCTAATAGAAAAGAACATCAAAATTAAACTAGAAAACAATTAAAACTAAAATTAAACTCCAATATAGCTAAAACAAGAAAAGTTCAGTGTTAACACAAAATCAATCCCCGGCAACGGCGCCAAAAACTTGATGTGTTGAAAATTACAACATGCAATGTGTAGCAAGTGCACTAGTCGCAAAAAGTAATAAAATGATAAGTAGAGTATCGTTCCCATAAGGATTCCTTGTTAAGCACTGATTTTCTTAGTTGTTTATGGAATCGGAGAAACCGAAAGATTTTTGGATTTATCGCCATAGCGAACTTTTCTGAACAATTCTAAAATTATGAAACTGCCCTCCGCTTGCGTCCTTACTTCAATCTTCAATCTTTGGTGCTCTCTAATAGGAACAAGCTTCATAGTACTTCAAATCCGCTTCAAAACTTCCCCAAATCCTGAGATTCACTTGCTTATGGGTCCAGAAACTCAATTCCACTCAGTATTTGCTCTAACTGCATGTTTTGGCCTGAAACATAAAATAAATGAAATTAAGTTGCATTTCAGGCACAAAAGAAAGAAGAAGTATCCAAAATCTGGCCAAAAAGCCTAGATAAAATAGTATAATCCTAAGATTATCAAGTGGGTGGAGGAAGAAAGTAGCTGGAAGTGGATTGGGAAGAGCAAAGAAGTTATACCAATTGCTGTGACCACAGAGGTTAGTTTTGATGAGTTGATTGATGAAATAATTAGAAGAGGTGATTTGAGTTGCTCATATAGTGATATAGTTATGAAGTATGTTTTAAGCAGAGTTCCTGAACATTATAATGTACCTCCTGCTATATTAAAATCAAATGAAAGTGTGAAGTTATATATGATTGATGTGGTCGATAATGGTTTGAGGTCGATTTTAAGGGTTTATTTTGTAGAAAAACCATTGGAAGTTGGTTCAAAAGAAGGGGATAACGAGGAAGTTGGCGGAGATTTGCTTCGTTTTAATTTGAACTATGAGGACATTGATCTGTTAGTTGAAAAATCAAGAGTAAACAGTGAATTGGGTGGTGAGGAGGACACTGTAGAAGAGGTTGGTCATGGGCGGCAGAATGAAAATGTTGAGGAGGAGGACCCCATACATGTTCCCGTAGATGTAGAGATTTCTTTAAATACAGATTATGTAGAAGGTGTGGTTTGTGAGGAAGAGAACACTATGGTCGTTTATGCAGGTTCAGAGGGGGCAATTGCAGGTAATAGTGAATCAACTTATTTTTTTATAGATGGATCGGAGTTGCGTATAGGGTATTTATTTGACAACAAAGAGGAAGTGGTGAGGAAGCTAAAACTTGTTGCCGTGAGAGGTAATTTTGAGTTCATCACTAAAAATTCAAATTCATTGGTTGTGACGGTTGCATGTCGTGATCGAAAGTGCAAGTGGCAAGTTTATTGTAGAAGGTTGGCGGAGTCCGAAAAATTTATTCTTAGCACATATACCCGTGAGCACACATGTGGTTTGGGACATATTTCAGGTGAGCATCGACAAGCCTCCGCTAACGTGATTGGACAATTTGTCAAAAGTCAGTTCGTTGAAGGGAAAGGTCCATCTCCTAAAGACATTCAGAGACTTGTGCGCACAGAGTTAGGATGTGCTGTTAGTTACTGGAAATGCTAAAAAGGGAGACAACATGCACAAGATTTTGTGAGGGGCATGCCGGAGCACGGGTACGCAGTATTAGAGGCGTATCGTTATATGCTTGAGTTGACAAACTAAGGTAGCAAGACAACTTTGAAGTGGGACAGGAATATGATGTTTAAATATTTTTTTGTTGCTTACGATTCTACTATAAGGGGTTTTGTAAACATGAGAAAGGTGTTGATTGTTGATGGTTGCTTTTTGACGTAAAAGTATGAAGGTACATTGTTGGTGGCCACTGCACAAAACAGCAAGAATCACACATATCCTGTTGCATGCTGTGTGGTTGACTCTGAGAATGACAAGTCGTGGACTTGGTTTTTTCTGCAATTACGTACAATAGTGCCCAACAGTGACGAGTTATGCATAATATCCGATAGGCACAACTCTATAAAAAAGAGGATTGCCACTATTTACCCTCAAGTACATCACAGATTCTGTATGAGGCACCTTGGTGAGAATATAAAACAAAAGTTTAAGTGTGCTGGCCTCCTTCAGACATACTACATGGCAGCAAAAGCTTATCGGGTTGATGAGTTTGAGGAGCACTTCCAACAAATCCGAATCAAGGATGATAGAGTTGCAAAGTATCTTCAGCATGATGTTGGTTTCGAGTGATGGAATAGAGCTTACTTTCCTAGAAGAAGGTTTGATGTCATGACCACGAACATAGCTGAGTCCATAAATTCGAAGTTGTTAATAGAAAGAGAGTTTCCAATAGTTGCACTTTTTGATGCAATCCAAAGGACATTGTCACGGTGTTCCATGAGCATTGTACGGAGTCAGATAATTTTACTACAACCCTTATTCCGTCAGCTGAAAAATTATTGCGAGAACGTATGGAATTGTCAAATGCACTGTTTGCCTATCCTCTTAATGCTCAAGAGTTCACTGTGTGCGTGGTCTGGATGCCCTAGTTAACCTTGTTAGTAAAACTTGCAACTGTAAAGTGCTTGACATTCAACGTTTACCTTGTCCTCATGCACTAACAGCACTGAAACACCAATAGAAGCCAGATTTTGGTTCAAGAATTTACATAGAACTTTGCTCCCCTCTCTATATGGCAAATCACTACATGCTCGCTTATTCAGAAACAATATATCTAATGCCTCCAGAAGAGCAGTGGATAGTGCCACCAGAGTTGGCTAACATTATCATCCATCTGCCATTCAAGAAGACAACAAAGGAGAGAAAAAGAGTTAAGCGTATTCCATCAGCCTCTGAGGTTCCCCGGAAGATGAATAAGTGCTCAATTTGCAAGCAACCTGACCACAAGAGAAGTAGTTGCTAGAAGTAATCACATGCAGATCAAGAAAATTAGGTTCAAATAAGGATGAAATTCAGGGAGTTGCCAAGGCCAACCGTCGATGAGTTATTGTTTTCAATTATTGATATTTTAAATTTTATTGTTACCTTGAATAAATCATTCTTTATGTTTGGTATTCTTGCTACATGGCCTAAATATGTGTTCATGATTTTAATTTGGAATTAGGTTGTCAAATTGAGGAGAAAGTATGGAATTAATATGTGTTGGTAATTTTAGTTTGTCAAAATTCAGGAGAAAAGATGGAAAAGTATGTACTGCCTATGATTGCTTAAACGACTAAGTATATCGCCTAAGCGACAAAGGGTTTTTCATAAACGATTGCTGATGAGAATGCAAAATGTCATATTTACCCCCCTTAATGGCTAGTCTTTTATACCTATTTGCTGCCTAAAATGTACTGATTTTTATTCTATTTTGACTTAGGAAGCAAATGGGAGCGTTAATTGCAAAACGGAACTAATTAAGTGAATTCGGACAGTTTTGACGTTGTTTCGTATTTTGGGCATAACTCTCTCATCTGAGCTCCGATTGAGATGATTCAAAATGCTGTAGAACGCTAAGAAATATATCTACAACTTTTATGTTTTGAGTTTGGAGAGATACTTGCTGCATCAAGGTTGTAATTGGGCTTGAAGTTGACGCATCTGCACTGCCGATGTTCTGGAACATTCTGCCTTGTAATGCAAGTCCAAGAGGCAGTTTATTATTGGAAGATTTGAAGACATGTGGCACACGAGTTACAGCTGGACACATCACTTTCCTATTTTTATTTTTAAGACTTTATTGTATTTTCAATTAATTAGAATCAGATTAGGATAATTGATTTTAGGAGATTGAGTTGGATTCAAACACTTGAATTAGATTTTTGGGAGGAGAGATCAGATTAGTTTTTTTTTGGTGGACACACGCCTCTCTCTGGTCTTCTCTGAACTTTTCCTCTGTAATTCGGTGATGGCCATGAGAGGCTGATTTTGATAACTTGGTCGAAGTAAACGGAAGCCTCGGAATCGATAAACTGTGAGATCTAATATAATTTTCTTTGTGTTCAATTTTCGTGTTTGAGTATTGGATGTTTTTCTATGCCTAATTTTATGATTGTTTCATTTAATTACTAGGGAGGCCTACTAGTTTATTAATTGTCGCAATCTACTGCTAAGTTAGATATCAAATCCGTAATTGTTTGATCCCTCCAACTTGCGAAGCAATTAGGGTTAGTAATTTGCTGCGTCAGGAATTAATAACCTTACGAAGAACATTCAACTAAATTAAATACAACCGCTTGTGTTTGTGTTGTTTAGCTTCATCGATCTCTCTAATTCTTAAGGCTGCCACTAGATTAAATCTTGAGCGCTTGTCTAGGGTTGTTTAGGGGTAAGATTAATTAGGATCGCTTGTTTCCTGATTAATTACAATTAAGGAGAGATAGGAAATTAGTTCCAACGGTGAATATTCAATGTGTGAATTGATTATCTTCGCGTCAATGATCAGTTGTAAGATTCCGATGGTGGATGTTGACGGAGACCAAGTTTCGTTTTATTAATTGAATTCGAATTAAATTGTTTTTTTTTTTTCTGAGATTGTTTTCTGTTTTACACAAAACCCCCCAGCTTTGTTCACATAACATCAAATTCGGCTAGACACTCTTCGTGGGATCGACCCTGACTTACACTACTACGTGTATTTTTAGGTTTTAATTCTGGGTGCCTACGACAGCACGCCAATTGCTTAAGCGATATCATGGATCGTTTAGGTGATCGTGCACCTAGGCAGATATTGATTTTGCCCGCCACATGATCACTTAAGCGGTCTAAGATCACTTAATCGACCAAGTGAAAAAGAGAAGAATCGGTTAAGCGATATCATGGATTGCTTAGGCGATCATGCACCTGGACAGATATTGATTCTGCCTCGGACTAGATCGCTTAAGCGGTCTAAAATCGCTTAAGTGACACTGTGTAAAAGCAAAGAATCGCATAAACGAGACCCTAAATCACTTAAGCGATTGTGCATTTGGTAGATATTGATTCTGCGTCGGACTTGATCGCTTAAGCGATAGAAAATCGGTTAAGCGACTCGGTGTAAATGCAAAGAAATCATCACTACCAGAGGGTTGCCGGAGTCGCCATATCAGTGCTAAACCGTATGAAACTGGCCAGCCATACCCCGAGATGGCCTTTTCCAGCTAGACCCATCGTGGATCTGGTTGGAAAATGCCATATCTACGGCCAGATGTAGCCATGTTTGGTCATCAACGACGACCATACCTTGGCTGTCATTGACGACCAGTTACGGCCAAAGATATGGCTGTCAACGGCCAGATGTTGGGTCGTAACTAGCCGAAAAATTATAGATCGGTGCACTACCGGCAAGATGCAATTGGTAGTGCATCATTACATCAGATTACAGCCATATTCCAGCGGTTGGCTGCCAGAATCTAGTCAATGTGGGTGGGTGGGGGTGTTTTTGTTAAATTTTTAACTTTTTCTTTAGAACATAAAGATGTTCAGAGTTCAAACAACAAAATGGCTTGAGAGTTGAGATATGGCCAAAGAAGAAGATGGTGAAATTTTTTGAGCATTGATAAATATTACACTCTTTTGAGATTCTTCTCGGTCTGATTTTAAAAGAGTTGTTATTTTAAGGAGTAAATGAAGTTTGAATGACTAATCAATAGATTGTTTGTCCAAATGGTTTTGTAGGGTTATAACTCCGTACATAAAACTAAATGGTCTAAGGTTATTCTATTACTGTTGTTTGTCCTTTTTTATTTAATATTTATTATTATTAATAATTTTTTTCATTTCAATAGAATGTGTAAATAACACTTCGATCTTTATCGGTCAGCACCGTACATAAAACTGAAAGATCTATTGGTATTCTATTATTTTTGTTAGTTCTTGGCAAGAAAGTATTCTTTATTGAAGGAATCATATTTAATTATTTTTTTGCCAAGAACTAACACAAATAATTGAATGACAATAGATCATTCAGTTTTATGTACAGTGTTGACTGACAAAGACCGAAGTGTTATTTTCACATTCTATTGAAATGAAAAAAATTATTATTAATAATAAATATTAAACAAAAAAGGACAAACAATAGTAATAGAATAACCATAGATCATTTAGTTTTATGTACGGAGTTGTAACTCTGCAAAACTATTTGGACAAACAATCTGTTGATTAGTCATTCAAACTCCGTTTACTCCTTAAAATAACAACTCTTTTAAACTCAGACCGAGAAGAATCTCAAAAGAGTGTAATATTTATCAATGCTCTAAAAATTTCATCGTCTTCTTCTTCGTCCATATCTCAACTCTGAAGCCATTTTCTTGCTCAAACTCTTAACATCTTTATGTTCTAAAGAGAGAAGAAGAAGATATGTTCACTAAACTTGCATGGTTATCTAGTTCTCTTCTACCCAAATCTCTACCCTTGGATTTGAGAATGATTATTGTATAGCACAAAGGAAATTAGGCATGATCGCTTAAGCGATTCGAGATATCACTTAAGCAAATCATGGCTTATGTATATAAGATCGCTTAACCGATATATAACATCGCTTAAGCGATCCTGTATTTGACAATAATTATTCTACAAAAGGAAATTCGCTTGATCGCTTAAGAGATTTAATGTCTTGCTTAAGCAATATACCAGATTCCATCCATATTATGGTTGTTGGCCGTCGGAATCTGGTCAATGTGTGTGGGTGGGGGTGTTTTTGTTAATTTTTAAACTTTTTCTTGGGGTGTTTAATTTAATTAATAAACTTAAGGGGTCTAAAAGTCATTGGATCAAATATGATAGTATTTCCTAAATAATGAAACAAACAGTTATTTTGAGAATATAATTGGGAATAGGGTGGAAAATAATTAAACAAACGGACCCTAAATTATCTATAGTTATTATATTACTGTTGTTAGTCCTTTTTAATTTAATATCTATTATTAATAATTATTTTCTTCATTTCAATAGAATGTGAAAATAACACTTCGGTCTTTGTGGGTCAGCACCGTACATAAACTGAAAGATCTATTGTTATTCTATTATTTTTGTTAGTTCTTGGCAAGAAAAGTAATATATAAAAAATATAATATTAATATAAAACTGAACTCTACAACCATATGCTCTGCACTTTGTAGACCAAGAGAGTGCCAAAAATTTTTAGAAACTTGTTCACCATGAACAATGGCTCCTATTATCACAATAAGTTTTTCAGCACAATTGCTGTAACCTTCTTAAGTGACCAAGGCTAAATAGACGGGATCGCTGAAGTGATTAAAGGTAATTTACTTCAATATTTCTTTTCCAAGTTTATGTGCATATGTTTAATATAGATGTAAATATTATATACCATATATGTTTAATATAGACGTAAAAGAACTGTATGTTTAATTAAAATATAATAATGGTCATCCTTCATTAAACGAATCGTACACCCTATATGTTTAATATAGATGTAAACATTCTACACCATATATGTTTAATATAAATGTAAAAGAACTAATTTAATTAAAATATAATAACGATCATGGTCCACTAAACAAATTTTACACCTTATATGTTTAAGATAGTGTTGATCGCTTAACCGATCTTGTGAAATACAATAAAAATAATCCAAATGCAGTGGATCGCTTAAGAGATTTCATTTCTCGCTTAAGCGATCATGTGTATTTAGACTTAGTGACTTAAGAGATTTGGTAGTATTTATGATATCACTTAACCGATTCTATACTTTTACACTTGGTCGCTTAAGTGATTTACAATTGCTTAAGCGATCACGAACAAACTTAAGTGCCCACACAAACAAATAATACATAAGTGCCCAGATACAAGATCGTTTAAGTGATTAAGTGTATCGCTTAAGCGATTCATCGCTTTTATTGTTGGTCGTGCGATCTGAGATCGCTTAAGCAACTATGTCCGAGGTAGAATCAACATATGCCTAGATGATAGATCACTTAAGTGATTAAATGTATCGGTTAAGCGATTCATCGTTTTTTCTCATGGTCGCTTAAGCGATCCTTGATTGTTGAAGCGACCATGTCCGAGGTAGAATCAACATATGTCCAGATGCAATATTGCTTAAGCGATTAAGTGTATCGCTTAAGCGATTCATCGCTTTTACTTTTGGTCGCTTAAGGGATCCGAGATCGCTTAAGTGACCATGTTCAAGGCAGAATCAACTGTCCAGATGATAGATCACTTAAGTGATTAACTTTATTGCTTAAGCGATTCATCATTTTTTCTCATGGTCGCTTAAGCGATCCTTGATCGCTTAAGTGACGCTGTCCGAGGCAGAATCAACAACATATGCCTAGATGCAAGATCGCTTAAGTGATTCATCGCTTTTACTCATGGTCGCTTAAGCAATCTATCATCGCTTAAACGTCCATGTTCGACACTGATCAACATATGCCCAGATGCAAGATAGCTTAGGCAATTGCTCGTATCACTTAAGCGATTCATTGCTTTTACTCTTTGTCGCCTAAGCGATCCAAAATCGCTTAAGCGATCATGGCCAAGTCAGAACAACATCTACCCAGATGCAAGATCGCTTAAGCGATTTAGTGTATCACTTAAGCAATTCATCGCTTTTACTATTGGTCGCTTAAGCGATCCTTGATCGCTTAAATGATCATGTCCAGGGCAGATTCAGCATTTGCCCAGATGCAAGATCGCTTAAGCGATTGCTCGCTTTACTCTTGGTCACTTAAGCGATTTAGGTGATCGCATAAGCGATCCTTTCTAGAAAACTCTTCGTCGCTTAAGCGATATATTTGGTCGCTCATATATCGCTTAAGCGATCATGGGCAATACATATTTTTCGACCTCATGCATTATGTAATAATCTCTCTTTACAGATCTAATTTCTAAATTACTGTGATTGTGTTACATTTCGACCTCTCTCATTTTCATTAGTATTGATATCAGTTAACATTTGATTCTACTTCCTTTCTACTGTGATGAAATCGGTGCATTCGAGACTAACAAGAGAGTATTCCGCATAACATAAAATTAATGAAATTTGACAAAGATTTGACTGGGCACCAAATCATATGAATCAAGTACTCTATAAATTCCTCCTGAATCTGAAAAGAATAAGCAGCAAAATTAAGTAATTTATATCAAGCTAATTCATCACAAATCAAAATATAAGAGACATCAATGTAATTGAAAGTTTAAACTTAAAATCATCCATAATAGTGCCAAAACACAATAAATCCTAAGACATTTAACTCCAGTTTTGATTGTAATAAAATTTCCTCCACCTAGACAATTGCAATGAAAACCCAATTCCAAGTACCATTTTTCCTCTCATTTCCCTTCCATACATTCTCATCCATGTCTTAATGCAAACTAAAATTGTTCCAACAGCAAAACAAAAAGGATTAACAAAATATAGTCTTACGATAAACTTCAAATACCAAAAACCCACACTATTGTGACACCCCAAGCCACTTTGAGAAGTTTTCAAATTCTGTCTAATCACTGTCTGAGATCATTGTTTGGTACCATGCCTTGCCAGCAGCCTTGATTCCAGATGCCTCTTCCTTGCCAACAGCCTTGATTGCAGATGCCTTGCCCGTAGCCTATGACACCCCAAGCCACTTTGAGAAGTTTTCGAATTTTGTATAATCACTGTCTGAGATCATTGTTTGGTACCATGCCTTGCCAGCAGCCTTGAATGCAGATGCCTTGCTAGCAGCCTCTTGTGACACCCCAAGCCACTTTGAGAAGTTTTCGAATTCTATATAATCACTGTCTAAGATCATTGTTTGGTACCATGCCTTGCCAGCAGTCTTGATTGTAGATGCCTTGCCAACAGCTTCCTGTGACACCCCAAGCCACTATGAGAAGTTTTCAAATTCTGTATAATCACTGTTTGAGATCATTGTTTGGTACCATGCCTTGCCAACAGCCTTGATTGTAGATAGCTCCTCCTCGCCAACAGCCTTGATTGCAGATGTCTTGCTGATAGCCTACTGTGACACCCTAAGCCACTTTGAGAAGTTTCCTCTCATTGTTTGCCAGCAACTTACAAAATTTTTTGGTATACTTGCAGCCACAAACAAGTGCTTTTATTGTGTAAAATTTTTGCGTCCAAAGAGGATAAGTTGTGGAGTGCAAGATTGAGAAGTTCACTGAGTCCTTCTCTTCCGGTAAAGTTGTGTACAAGCATGACACCTGCAGCATCAGCACCACAATCCAAGTATCAACATCAACATCACATAAACTATAAAATTCAAAGTCCAACTTCCATACCTTCTGATTGGGTTCTAGTCATTCAAAAAGGATACATATGTCCACGGAAGCACTCAACAACCCAGTGCTTCTGACAATTATTCATTGTTTAGTCATTCAAGCCGTCTATCGGGGTGTTAGTCATGTCAAACTGAATAAATTTCAGGGCATATGCCCCACAATCAGCACTACAATAGGAAGCAGACATCAGCATTAGAATCAGCTTATAGAACAATTGTATTATGTAAGTTAGTTTTATACAAAATTTACCTTGACTCATTTGTTGGGACATGAAAGCGCTTGAGTGGCCACTTTCTGGTCAGTACTTGATCACCAAAGTCCTCAAACATACCGCTGTCATGCAACAATCGCGGGAACAACATGGACAGTGGCTCCAACTCGGTCTCCAACTGCCTATCTTGACAAATAGATGGGTTGCAGTCAAGGATCTTCAGTAACCCCTCATCTAGAAGCAGGACGACTACAATCTAGTGCATATCCTTGATGTTGATGATATAGTAGACTCTTTTAACCTTTGCCCACTGTGGCCATATTTGGGTCTTTCCCCCCGTACATACTGCATGATCCTGTCATCAAACTTAAAATCATCAAGGACACAGTCTAAGTCTTTTGTGCCCAATCTTTTTCGCTTGACTCCTTTTGCTGCACCTCTACCAATGACCTTTTTCATTAAACTGCAATATGTCATTACTAGCATTTGGCCAAAGGCCGCATGGGTGATGGCACAATCGGGATATAATAGATCACCATTACTAGTCTGTCACAGCCTCATAGTGCCAATACCTCATCGATGTGTTGCATCAAATAAAAACAGCATGATAAGTATATAATACCTCATGGAAAACATAAGCAAAAATTAGGAAAATTAAGCGAAAATAACTCACCGAGTCGTCAAGCCACCTGCCCATCGTCAATATCTTTTCAAACCAGTCCCGAGGATAATCCTCGGTCTTACACTTTACATGGACATCACTTCCAGATTCATTGTAATAGGCATAGAAGAGTTTTTTCTTTTCCTCCTCTATTGGCCTATACAAATCGACATTTGACTCCATTTTCGCTTGCCCACTTCCTCCCCCTTCATTCGTTCATCCCCGATTCCTTCACCTCCTGCCTCACCCTTCTCCATTATCACTGCCCCACTTCCTCCAGCAACCTCCTTAACCTCCTCCATTTTTGCTTCTTCCTCAATTTGTTTCTTCATTTTCCTCTTCTTTCCATGTGTTACTATGGTGTAAGGTGATTTGACAAGTTGCTATTTCGGCTCTCTCGTTTCAGCCCAGGTTGCACTTCAACTGCTTTCAATACTCCACCAACTTCCTCCTCCACCCTACCAACTTTCTCTGCCACATTAGCCACTTTCTCCCCCACCCTTTTCATCCACTCTTCCATGTTCTCAAACCTCTCATAAACGGTTGTTGTAAATCTCTCAAACATATAGTTTATGAGGTCAACCACCTCATTCTCCCGACCCTGATGCCTTGGCAAAACGGTACTTGTTGTACCGGTTTGTTGAGGCATACGAACCTCTTCCTCTCCCTCATTCTACTCCCCATTCCCGCCGATTGGAGCTTCATCATCCTCAGCGTCAACCACATTCTCAAGCAGTGGCTTTGCAACTGCCCTCACATGCGTGACCCCTTCTAGGTCCCGCATCAAGCGGTCTATCCCTTCATCGCTTTCATTTTCCAGTGGTTAGAAAGATGTGACATAATGTCGTTCCGCTTCACCCCTAGTAGCGGTGAGGAAGGGACGGACAACTCCCTACAATAAAAAACACAAAATCAATCAGATTTAAGTGACATTTTAAAGTAAGTGCATATTCAAAAGCTTAATCCTTTAATCTTACCCGAGTCGCTTGAATTTCAATGTCTATTTGGTCGTAATCCCAATAGGTACACTTCTCGACGTGCCACCACAACATCTCAGGAAATTGCTGTCACACATCTGAATCTTAATCCCCCCCCCCCCCCCCCCCCCCCTCCCCGGCCTTAACGAGATAAGGACGACCTCATACATCCAAGCCTACATTGTAAAAAAAACAGTCCATATCATAATTCAAACACATATATTACAAAAAATATAACAAAAAGCTATTAATATTTATCTGCATTGCCCATGGGAAGCCAAACAAATTGTATGTGCTCAGTCTATTCTTCCCGGCCCATTGGGAGTGCTTTAACAGCATGTCTTTTAGTTGCAGGGACTCCATGGTTCGCTTAAATGATACCCGTCCCCACGGATAAGCATCAATGGCTTTTGTTGCGTCAACAGCCATTAGGATCGAATGTAAGAACAATACCAAGCATAGTTTGAACTTCTATGAACAAGTTAACCCAACTTCTTCTAACCTCTCCTCTAAATCACGTCCCGTAATAGACGCTTCCCCCAGCAAAACCTTATTAGCCAAGCTTCTGGCTGCCCTACTCTCCTTTATTCTTTTTTGCTCAACTGTATCTAGCAATTCCCCACATCTTAAGCCTGTCACCAAGGCATATTCCATCATCCCAAAACATAGTGGCTTTCCATCCACCACGAACCACACTTCTTGCTTTTTTTTTGGTTTTTACTGAGTGCAGCAACATATAATGCACTCCTTGCCCTCAGAACACCTTTTTCCAATTTGTTCCAATATCCCAAAAAAGACCGAAACAAGTCTCTTTGAATCCGTCTTCACCATTCCTCACTCCCTTTAAAATCTCCTTTATTCTCGTAAAAACTTCCCAACTCGACCTTACTGTCACCCTTACAGGGAAGTATGGTACCTTATCGCTTATAATCTCCAACCCGTAGTCTTTATAGTTTACGCTCCGGAAAATATGCACAATCAACTTTTCAACTAATATTTTCATGTGTATGACAAAAAAAAAAATGCTTTTTGTGGTTTCATCGAAGCAATACTTTATAAGAAAAAGTATCAACTTTTCAATTAAGGGAGTACAGAAAGTAATCTTGGTTTCTAGTTCAAGTAAACCAGCCATGTTCCATTTTATAAAGCCTTGAAACATTCACATTATTTTCTCAACTGACGTGACAAGAGATTAATGAATTTGCTCTAACATTACCCAAATTGGGATTATCTCTACACCAAAGAGCTTCCAGGAAACTGAAAATGGTAGCTCCAAGAGTGGACACTTATCTATCAGTTTAAATATATATTTCAGTTCATTACACTATCAAAAGTAAATGCCTTTATTATAGACACTAATTAAAGGAAAAGTAACATGAATGTAATGTATACTTGCTTTTTTGTGGGCGTCCAACAAATGTGAACACAAAAAGCATAAGATATAATGTTGCAATTGAGAGGATCTCATTAAGAAGTGTTTATTGCTAGAGATGGAAGTGTTTCAAGAAACTTGTAATGAAAATGTTATTCCTAATGAAAGCACAATAGTTACTGTCCTTTCCGCTTGTGCTTATTTGGGTTCTCTTGAATGGCGCAACTAGGTTCTGTAACACCTCCTCTTTAGTACTATTCTTATAATACATACTATGTAAATTATAGATATACGTAGCATATGGAAAATAGTGGGCTTAAATTTTTCTTTACTCATAAAATATAATTCTTTACAAACTCAAAAGACTATGTATTTAAAAACTTTCTAATTAATACAAAATATCATAGCTGGTGGACAGTGGTGCCAATACTCTTCGCTCCTCGACGTCCATCCGACCACTGCTCCTATTTCCTGCAAAACAGAGAAGAACAACGGGGTGAGCACAACAATGCTCAGTAAGTAAATCCTCTACTACCTGTCCCCGCAACTCACTCATTGGTTCTTTCCTTACTCTACTGTTCTTCTATTTCTATTTCTCACTGTTTTTTTCTTTCTTTCTAATACTGTTATTCTCCTTTAACTCTGTTCTGCTCTTTTTTCTTTCTTTCTCTCTGTTCTTTTTCTCTTATTCTTACTCACCATGAAGGACAATCATGGTTCTCTCTTATTCTCATTATACTCACCATGAAGGAAAATCATGGTTCTCGCCTGTATAAGCTCTACATGTAATTAATACAAAAGAACTGCATGGTTCTTTCTTCCACTCTCTATTCTTATTAGCTCAAACTTTCGCATTCTTCCTTAGACTCTCTCTCTTTCTATCTCATTCCTTCTCAGGCTTTCTGAAGCTTTCTCATTCTTTAATTCTTTCTATTATCTCATTCTCATTTCTGTTTCTCTTTCTCATAATTTTTTTTCTGTTAACTCTCTTTAGTAGTCACGGCCTCATCTTACCGGAGGCACGGCCGGGACTCGCTTCCTCATTCTAGCCGATCAGACTTGGTTATGCATGGATTCGGAACCTTTGGCCATGTGAGTGTACAATCTCTCTCTTGGGTACTCGGGTATAGCCCTCATCCGCATGCACTCTCACGGGCTACACCACTTCTCTTTCTCATACTCATGCCGCTCTCTCAATGCGGCGTACATGCGGGAATACTCTACCCATTACTCACGGGTTCCCCATCGCATAACCTACTCTATGCTCTTATCTCTCTCTTATTCTTTCTCATGTTTGCTCATCTCTTTCTCAAGCTAGTACTCATAATATAGCTTAACTCTTAGCTTTTCTCATCTCTGTTCTTTCTATTTCTGTTCTTTCTCATTCTTACTCATTGGAATGTCACGACCTCATCTGACCGGAGGCACGGCTGGGCGCTACCACTCTACGTGACTTCCGCTCAATTCGCTACCGATCGGATTTAGTTATGCATGGATTCGGAACCTTTGGCCATATGAGTGTACAATCTCTCTCTCTCTGAATGTCACGGCCCCATCTGACCGGAGGCACGGCTGGAACCTCGTGTTCCACTCTGCGTGACGGTCACGGCCTCATCTAACCGGAGGCACGGCTGGAACCTCGTGTTCCACTCTGCGTGACTCTACTCGTCACTCACAGGTTCCCCATCGCACAACTTACTCTATTCTCTTCTTTAACTCTTGTGCACAAGATCTCTACTCTTTCTCTAGCTACTCATCATAATGTAGCTTAACTCTTAGAGTAATTCTCTACTCTTTCTCAACTTTTCTCTTTACTATCAGAGTATTCTCATTCTCTTTACTCTTAAGAGTTGCTATTCTCAACATTCTCTACTCTTTCTCACTCAAACTATTACTCATAGTATAGCTTATACTCAAAATTCTCTACTCTTAAACTAGTACTCATAAGGTAGCTCATACTCAACATTCTCTATTCTTTCTCAAGCTACTTCTCAATGCACAATTAATGCATATGGATGGTTCATACTCATTAATGCACTTTTGAAATGCCAAATGCAATATTTCATCAAAACAGTCATCCTGCACAGGTCACACTAAAAAGGTCATAACTTGTGTTATATACCTCGGATTGCTACAATTTTGGTCTCATTTTAAAGCTTAGAGATAGGGCTACAACTTTGATGTTTCGGTCTCAGCCCAGTTCAATCCTTAAAATGCCCAAAAATCACTTAGAAAGTCACGGCTGTGACAGGGCAGATTTCACTTAGGCATTTCATCAAGCAACTCATGTGCATACAAAAACTCTTCTCTAACTACCACTCTCCTTCTCTTTTTAACCATCCAAAATGGGAAGAAACTCCCTTCTATGGACATGGTTCCTATCATAGAAGAACACTCCCAAAATATCTACTCAATCTCCTCCAACTTCATCTCAAACTCATCACACATTAACACTTCCCATAAAGGAAATATCCAACAAACATAACATAAATACTCTTCTCAACTCAATTCCTCAACAAATAGACATACATCTCTACTCAATTTCTCAATAAGCATCATATATACATGCATAAATAAATCTCTACTTAAGAATTTCTTAAACTTTAGCTTGAGTTGGATTTACTTACCTCATACTTGAGTAGTCTCCACTAAAGCTCTCTACTCTTGTTGGACCATAGCTTTCCCTTATTTCCTAAGCATAAAATTAGTAAGAACTTAACCCTTACATGAATAAAACTCATCTCTAAAGTAGGGATTCTTACCTCTTCTTGCTTAGGATCACTTCTTTGTCAAATTCCAACTCAAAACTCTCAAAAATCCCTTGGAAGATTGAGTGAGGAATTGAGAGAAAATGGGAGATGAAGAGGCCGTGGAAATGGGTGAAATGAATGGGTTTAGAGAACTCAACCCTTATTAGTTCATATAATATACACTCTTTCCCATTTTGCCCTTACTCTTTCTTGAAAATTCTACCTTTATCCTTTAACTCTTTACAAACTCACCCCCATTTTACACTATTCTCCATGAAATTTCCTTACATTTTACTCCCCACTTTTCCTGCTAATTAGGGGTAGAATGGTCATTTTACCCCTATGAAGAATTCTCTAGAAAACTCAAGGAACTTTTCTGCCGTCCTGTCGCCGCGGCGAAGAACTTCTAGTCGCCGCGGCGAAACATTCCAGAACCAACACCGCCAACACAGAACCAACGTCGTCGCGGCGAAGCTTCTTCCTCGCCCCGGCGAAGGCTGTAACTCCAAAATCCGCCAAGTCTTGATCAATTCCATGATACACACTCAATCAAACCCAAAACATCAACTCAACCAAGGGCCAACCAAACAACACAAACAATATACAAACTCATTTAGGGGCAATTCAGTAATCCTTTAGGCCATACCTTAAACAATGGCTACGTATTTCAAGTGGGGTGTTACAGGTTCACTGTTGGATTGAAGAACATAGACTTGGTACTAATCTTCATACTGTTAATGCGCTTATTGATATGTACTCAAAATGTGGTAATTTGGAGAAGGCTCGTGAATTTGTTGACAGTATAGAGCAAAGGGATGTTATTTCATGGAATATTATGATTGGTGGCTAGACTCATATGAGCCACTACAAAGAAAATGCCAATGACCAAAGCAACAACACTAGGCTAAAATCAAGCTAAACCATAGATTTGTCAGTTCTGTGAAAAATGTCAAATGCCAACATGCCTTTCTCACCACCTAATGTGATAGGCAAATTTTTACTGAAACAATGAAATTATAAATAATAATAATAATAATAATAAATTATGATGATTACTGAAGTTTTACATCCATGACTGACAACCGAAGCCATGACATGAGCAAAATGCAGTTCCGTTAATCCCAGAAAGAATTCTCTTGGTCGGAAGCAGCATGTTCATGTAGGAAACACAATCATAGAGATCATAAACTTTTGCTAGGAGTTTAGTTTCAAGTCAAAGTAATCAAAATACAAGTTCTTGCACATCATCCATCCCATTTCCATGAAAATTCTCAATGCCTAAATATTATATAACTTAAAAAACACCAATCATATTGATTTTCGTATAATCACTTTTCTCTAATCAACGAATCCTAAACCTTCCCACATTTTCTTAGTAACCAAACAAAACAAATATTAATCTAAATTTCAACATATTCATTCCCATATATACAATTCCCTTAACAGCAAAAATCACAACAACATTAGAAGTCTTTTAAATTTCTATCTACTACCCGACTAAGCAATTCCTTCAAAAATAGGGGATTGCGACAGAAAAATCTGTGGGGATTTGTAGATTTCACATCTTACTTGAACTAGGGAAAGGTGAATTGTTAGTATTAGAAAAAAATTTGTGAGATTTCCATTTCATCTGATCTTTAGTGACGAATATCTGGTCTACGTACCATTTCTTCGCCAGCCTCCTCCTCCTCGCCTGAATTCTCACCGGCAACCTCCTCTTTAGAAGCGTTTTATGATTCTTTTCTCTGTTGTTGTGCCACCGTCGTCTCCTCTACTTGTGGACCATCTTCACTGATCGGATGATCCACCGGAGCAGCCATTGAACTGCTTGCGCCGCCAGACTCTAGGATTCGAAGTGATGTTGGGTTTTCCTCCTCATTGTGAATGTCAGCCATGGTTTTAACAAAGGAAGCTTTAGGATTGAAAATGGATCAAAAATTTGCAGGAATGTGGGTCTGTAGTCGCCGAAAATCGTAGAGGATGGGTTTTAGGTTCGTCGGTCAATTTTTGCCTAATACGTTTCGATTAAGCGATTTGAATGGGTGGGGCTCATTTTTAAATTTCAAATTTTAAATAACTTTCATTAATTATTTTTGCCCACATATGTTTGAATCTTTTCATTTTAACCCATTTTACATGTTTAATGAATCCTAACTGTGCCATGTCAGCTTTTCTAAATTAAAAAAATCAAACAAAAAAAAAAAATCAAAAGGATTTTCAAGGCCATTTTGTTAAATTGGGATGTGGGAGTTAAATTTTCTCGCCAAACACAAGCCAACTTGCGGTGTGCTTTGGCAAAGTCCATGTTCATGTCGTGCTGTAGCTGTACAATATGGTGCTGGCTCATACCATATAGATAATTTTTAGCTATCAAATTATACGTCAACTAGATGGCAGGCCTACGCGTTGCGCGAGTTTATTTATTATATTGTTTTTATTTTATTATTGAATTTTTATATTTTAAGAAGTTGTAAACGACTATTATTTCACAAAAAAATATGTCAAATATTGATTATAATAGAACATTTTGTTATTGTTCTTTTTTTTTTTTTTTAATCGGGTTTTTATGTTTAAAGATTGCTGAGAATCGTTATATGATTGCCATTTAGGATGTCGTTAATTGGTCCTCGTATTTGCTGCTTATGTTGATAAAATAGGGATGATTCACATGTATTCAATTAATGTATGCAGTACAGATCTTTCACATTCCACTTTTAATTTGATAAAATGCAAGTGATGGAAGATTGAAATGGTCAGTTTGTAATTCAGCAGGAATTGAATTAATTGAATTCAATACATAGAAGTTGAAAGTCCCACAACTTATGGAAGTGGTTTTGACACAAATAAATTAATTAATTGAAGAACGAAATAATACTGGAACATTTTAGTGATATGAATATATTCCCTTTTCAAAGCAAAAGAAGAGTTGCAACACTTATCTTACAACAATTTGGTACATAATAATATAATGGAAATGACAATTTTTCCTTTCTTAAAATTAGTAGTTCCTACGTGGAATATAACCATTGCTTTGAGGTCCAACAATTAATCTTTCACCATTTTAAAAGGTTGCCCAGCTCCATGAAATGAGCAAAAATAAAATAAAATAAAACTTGTCATCCAACACAAACTATTACTGGCTACAGAGTCCACAACAAAAACATGTATAACCTATTTAAGAATGTAAGTTTGCAACTTTTTGATAATAAAATATGCTTCATTGATAAACACTTTGCAATATAACATTGTTTATAAGACACAGAAAAAAATAATAAAGATAATATATATATATAATATAATATATATATATATATATATATATCTATATATAATATATATATATATATATATATATATATATTATATATATATTATATATATATATATAGATATATATATATATAATATATATATATATATATATATATATATATTATAAATGGTTCATACTGTGTCTACGCCAAAAAAGAAATGTTCATTAAATTATTCGAATGCCACCCCATCAAGCTCACTGCGACCATCTGCCAAAGGTGGCTGCATAATAAGGAATCAAAACTGAATCAATTTACGTTTAGAAATAAATCAGTAATAATATGAAATTTTATAAACAAACAATGGTTTAAAGTAAGCACCTGTGAGTGGGGCAAAGGTTGGACACATTGGAGACCACTTCCGGTTGCTCAATAGGTGGTGTATAGGTTGTTGTTACAGGTGGAACAACTCTAGTCTGCACAGGGAAAGATGGGAACTGTAGTTCCAAGCTCTATGAATATATCAAAAACTGATAATGAAAGAGGCATAATTGATTTCCAAAGAGCTTGATGCTGGCGGTTAGTTCGTCCTCAAGTCAAGAGGTTAGTCAAATTAGCAACCTATGATATGAATATCCAAGAATTGTCAAACATCCGCATGTTGTCATCCAAACTTAAGTTCTACGCAAAAGTTCACTAAAAACTTAAAAATTTCTATTTGAAAAACTCTTTCTGCAAGAAGTTTGAGTTTATACTCAAAGAAAATAATGGGTTACTAAATTTAGTCTGGTTGCATAAAAGCACCAAGAAAAAAAAAAATTCAACTGCATTTAGACATTAAGAAAACTTAAAGAGTAAGTGCTTTTAAGATTACACTAAGTTGGCACATAAATCATCAAATTTTTACTCTATAAAAGAAAAGATTACCTTTCGAATATGGTCTCTACTTTCCATCATGTTAGCTGCTGGGTTTGAGAACTAATCAAGTTCATTTATGATAAAAAAAAAAAAAAAAACAATTAAAAGGATGTTACTCATTTATCCCATCACACACACATGCACATGCACACATATAAACACATACCGTATATGCATTAAATGCGACAAAGTAAGAGAAAGTTGTGCAATTCTTGGAAGCTAATACATTGTGCAGTAGCTAAAACATATCATATCCAATTTGATGGAGATCTATGGACAAAACCATACCATTATGATAAGTAACATAATCAATCTATAACTTCACATGGAAAATATATGTAATGTATGAAAGAAATAATACCAAACATTGACGGAGTTAGAATGCCATCACCAATAACCATGCTGGTTTCTAAAAGCACTACCAATAGCAATAGAAGTTACTCACTCCTCAATTGATCTTACATTTCATCTAGTTTTCTACCACAACTCTTGTGTTATACAAAGGGCTGCAATCTCACAATACAAACATTATAAGTTCATGCCTTAGTCTAACATATCATAAGAAAATAATGAGAAGGAAACAAAAAAGAAATGAAACATGTTAGAATCAGTCACAATGGCTTCAAAAACAACCTCATCAACCTACAGGAAATCCCAATTCAATTAAATCACAAAAAACAATCAAACACCGCCATCAAATTTCCAATAAACATTTGAATTCTTCACACAAACATACCCGCCTAGCAAGGCCAAGGCTAACATGATCAAGAATCTTGAAATCATACATCTTGAACCTCATAACATGCCCTGACTCTTCTTCCTCCACAGAAACAACCTCAGATTCAACTCGAGAAACAACCTTCCTCGAAGATGAACACTGAACTCCAAAACTTCTCCTCTAAAACATCACACGTGACTTTGACTTCCAACAAACTGCCTACTAATTAGCCTTGTTGACAAATTCCCACTTAAACTCCATCTCTCAACACCCTCCAAACCCGGACTGGAACCAATCCCACATATCGCCATATGGCCAAACTGTAAAAAGACAATTTTGGATCATTCTGAGAAAATAAACAACTGCAGACGTTTAGTTCTCATGTAATTTTAAGGAACATATAAAAAAATCAATATTTAAATCTAAGTCATTGAATTATACAGAGAAATGAATCATTCAACACATATAGAATAAGTTTAAGTTCAATTGTTGAGAAACTTATTCACTACTTCATTAAAAAAACTTTTAAAATTTAAATCCAACCCATTAAGTTATACAATGAAATGGAATATTTAAGAAATGGATTAAAAGGCGTGAAATAGTAATGTAGAATTATGCGTTAACTGTAGAGTAAATAGTATTTATATTAGCTTCTGGTATCATCATTCAGTGGGAACAATATACTGTGAATCTTTTATCGATTTTATTGATAATAGAACTGTTTATATATCTAGTTCTACTTTTTTTCCTTGAGGAATACCAAGTTCCTTTTCTTTGGCAATAATCAGGGATTCACATTTCCATAAATCAAACATTACATGTATGGTTGAGCCTATTATTTCTAACAAAGCATTCATTATATCTCTGTTCATCACTCTGGCAGTGTTGAGTTTGTCCAACGTCACTTTAAGGTTTTGTAGAATACCTTCCAGTTCAGGCGAACCATCTGACGTTTCTGCTTGACCTGCTAAAAATAAAAAAATGAACATGTAAAAGTAGATATGTAGAAGGAATATAAGAGTAATCAGTTGATGTTATTTATTGCACGCTTCTGTTTGTTTGGATATTGGATTGACAATAGTTGGCCTTTTGTCTTCCATTTGTTAAAGGTATCTGTGTGAAATGAAAGAAATATTTGAAGGTGTATGGATTGTTGAATTCTCTACTCTTATATAGCTTTAGATGTCATTAAGCAATATTATATGATAATTAATGATTACAACAACTGTTCGTGTTATGTTCAATGTAATTGGACTATTGCTAATTAATATGACTTTTGATATTTTTTAGTAAGTGTTTGCATGTTATTGGGTATGGTTATTTTGATTTAAATGTTTTATTATTATTAGATGAGTTTAAAATTTTTAGATTTATATTAAATGTTAAATGATATAACGTTTAAATAAAAAACATTTTTCGTTAATTATTTGATATTTTTGTTTCATTGAATGTGACGGGTAAAGATATATTATTAATAATAATTAATTGAATGTGAAGGGGTACAAAATATTAATATTAATTAATAATTATTAAATGCATGAATGAACGTTGAATATTAATGGATTAATAAAGTGCATTATTGAATTTCATGAATGTGAAAAGATATGTTTGTATTTTTATCAAATTAAAGAGGAAGAAAAGATTTGTATTGAATACATTAATTGAATGCATGTGAATAATTCCTATTTAGGAATCTCTTAATATTCATGGAAATCAATAACACCAAGCGAATCATTGTATTTTCAAATTAAGTTTATTCCTTAGTCTAACATATCATAAGAAATAATGAGAAGGAAACAAAAAAGAAATGAAGCCTGTAAGAATCATTCACCAATGGCTTCAAAAACAACCTCATCAACCGACAGGAAATCCCAATTCAATTAAATCACAAAAATGGTCAAACACCACCATCAAATTTCTATAAATATTTGAATTCTCACACAAACATACCCGCCTAGCAGGCCAAGGCTAACACGATCAAGAATCTTGAAATCAGACATCTTGAACCCATAACATGCCCTGACTCTTCTTCCCCACAAAAACAACCTCAGATTCAACTCGAGAAACAACCTTCCTCGAGGATGAACACAAAACTCCAAAACTTCTCCTCTGAAACATCACACATGACTTTGACTTCCCACAAACTGCCTACTAATCAGCCTTGTTGACAAATCCATTTAAACTCCATCTCTCAACACCTCCAAACCCTGACTAGAACAATCCCACATATTGCCATAAGCCAATCTGCAAAAACAATTTTGGATCATTTTGAGAACAAAAACAACTGTAGACGTTTCTATTGTCAATCCAAAATCCAAACAATAGAAGTATGGGGTAAATAACATCAACTGATTACTCTTATATTCCTTCTACATACTACTTTTATATGCCATTTTTTATTTTTACAAGTCAGCAGCAACATCAAATTGTTCGCCTGAACTGAAGTTATTCTACAAAACCTTAAAGTCACGCTGGACAAACTCAACACCACTAAGTGATGAACAGAGAATAATGAATGCTTTATTAGAAATAATAGACTCAACCATACATGTAAATTCGATTTAGGAAACGTGAATCCCTGATTATTGCCAAAGAAAAGGAACTTGGTATTCCTCAAGAAAAAAAATAGAACTATATAATAAAACAGTTCTATTATCAATAAAATCGATAAAAGATTCGCAGTATTTGTTCCCACTTAATGATAATACCAAAGCTAATATAAATACTGCTTATTCTATAGTTAACGCATAATTCTACATTACTATTTTACACCTTTTAATCCTTTTCTTAAAGATTCCATTTCATTGTATAACTTAATGGTTGGATTTAAATTTTAAAAGTTTTTTAATTAAGTAGTGAATAAGTTTCCAACAATTGAACTTAAACTTATTCTATATGTTTTGAATAATTCATTCTTTGTATAATTCAATGACTTAGATTTAAAATTATGATTTTTTTATATGTTCCTAAAATAACATGAGAACTAAACGTCTATAGTTGTTTTTTGTTCTCAGAATGATCCAAAATTGTTTTTTTTTTTTTTTTCTCAAATGGCTATGTGGCGATATGTGGGTTGGTTCTAGTCCGGGTTGGAGGGTGTTGAGAGATGGAGTTAATACGAATTCTCGGAAAAATAAATATAACATAGTTTATGTACTTTCTTTCTCTCAATTTTGAAATATTCAATTTTTCGTATGTCTCGGATACACGTCTAATATCTTCATCACCATTATCCATCATCAAGTTTATACCTAGAAAAAATTCAAAAAGGATTATAGCAATAACACATTAAACAATTCCGAGCCAACCAAAGAAATATAGACAAACTATACAATAACTTTGACACCATGTGATTTAAGCAACGGTGAACAAATATTATGATGCAGGAGAAATTATATACATATATAAATTCAGCATAAACACCTCTATTTTTTGGAGTAAACCGCACAAATCAGTACATAATAGACATATACATAGTTTCAATTTAATGAATTCTGCTTTTAATACAAACTACCTCTTTGAATTCATGAATGGTATAAATATGTCACTTCACATTCATATATACAAGTAAAAATTAACATTAGCATTGAAATTAAAATTAAAATACTTGGCACATTCAGATAAATCTGTAACAAACTGTAATATATCAACATATATATATGATTCAAAGTAATGAGTCATTTAGCTGATACAACGTACTTTTCACATTTATGAAATTCAAAATATTACCTATCAATCCTAAAATTTACATTCTCATGAATATTAATATTTCTGTTCCCTTTCAGATTCAATTGATTATTATTATACTAATATATCTTTTCCCCTTCACATTCAATTAAACAAAACAATGAATCAAAACTAACTCATCAAACAAAACATATAATCATGAAGCGCGTAAATCGGCCTGTGTGGTTCAGTGAGTCAAATAAAAAAAAAAAAGTGGCTTCCGAATTATATTTTGACGTTAGTGAGAGAAATGCTCTCTTCTCTCTAGGATTAGAAACCAGCCCTCTTTCCATTTTTTCTTCTCCACCCACCACCCCTCTCTCCACCCTCATCCTCCATCCTCCACTTTACCATTAAACTTCAACCTGTCCCTCTAACCATTTCCTTAAGTTCTCTTTTCACATTTTCTTTCACAAACGGCACTTTGTTTTTCCGTTTTTGTTAACCTTTTTGTTTGCTATGTTTCAGTCATTCTTTGCTGTGTTGGGGGTTGTTTTTGGGTTTAAATCGAACTCCTTGGTTGTTTGCTCTCCTGTCTTCTCTTTTGCTTTGTGTTGGCTGTTGTGGTTGAGCTTGTTTTTGTGTTGGCTGTTTCTTGGCTTGGCCGGATTGGGAAGAAGGTGGGTGGCTGCTGGAGTTGTTTTGTTTATTTTCGTTTTTTTGGAGTTGCTATTGGTTTTTGAAGTGAGGTAGGAGTAAAGGGGCTGTTTGTGTTCTTTTTTGACCGGAATTAGAGTGGGTTGGTGGTGAGCCTGTGATGCCAGATTCTTGCTGGTCACCAGAGTGTGGGTGCTTCTTTGGCCGGAGCTTTGCTGTTTGGGCTGGAGCTATCTACCATTTTTTGTTGTTGTCCCATATTGAGTGAGATAGTTTTGAATCCATCCAAGTGCTATCCATTGGTTCTCTCTCATTGGCACATTTGGATTTTTTTTGATTTTTTTCTTATCCACATCTCTTTGGACTGTTAATAGCTGTTCCATAAGTTTTTAGCCACCCTTGTTTTCATTGTTCCCTTTTGATTTCCTTATCTCTTCTCTTTGACTTCAAATAATGACAACTCACCAACAAATCATCCATCTCTCCCCTCCACCTGATCAATCTCATGCTGACTCACCTGCCACGTCCCCCAAGATCAACGTCAGCCTGCCACGTCACCAGCCTTGCCACGACCAGCCTTGCCACATCACAAAAAAACAATTTTTTCCCTCCACTTCCTAAACCTTCCAAAGCCATACTTTGCCTCCCAATGGTCCTTTTCTTGTGATCTTTGAATACAAGTGAGGCAAATAGTTCTGGTGGGTGTTTAAGAAGCACAAATTGTGGGTGGAAAAAAGATTGATAAGGTTGGTGTGGAAATGTGCGGGAAATGCGCTGGTTGATTCAATGCCTCCAATTTGATGCATGGCGAGAAACGGCGAGTGGAGGTGGGACTATGGGGGAAAAGGTGGATGGGGATTAAAGCCTGCTGGTATTGCATCCTGGAGAAAACTTTTTTTTTTGAAATCTAGTTCTCCTATGGAATATTTTCCTCCGGAAATCCTTGATGGCAGAGGATAAGGGTTATACCTCCTAAAGATGGCTGATTGTGGAGGGACAAATGGAAATTGTCTCGTTGTTTTCTTCCTTGGTAGAAGGTTCCATTCTCTCTTGTGAAGGGTTTTTATCGATAGGAATTGGAAGTGCTTCGAAAGGTTGGTGTTTGCTCAAATAGGGTTGGGGTCTTTATTCTGAAATTTGATAATGAGACTCCAAGGATGAGCTTGGAAGGGGCCCTTGGCTATTGGGGGGCAGCCCCTTTTCCTAAAAAAATGGCGTCCGATAAAAATGGCAGGTGAAGGCATTAGTAGTGTGCCGATTTGGGTCAAATTTAGTGGAGTCCCATTGGGTTTTGGACTGCTAAAGGGTTAAGCTATGTTACGATTGCTATTGGAAACCTCCTACATGGATAACTCACGGATGCGGGGGATAGATTGGAGTATGCAAGAGTTTGTGTTTGAAATTGACACAGCTTCTTCATTCCCGAATTCAGTGGAACTAGGCCTCCCGAATGGTATTGTGTAAACATAGGGGTGGAGTATTCTTGGAAACCGAGGGCCTGCCTGTGTAGAACTTTTGGGCAAATTTGAAAGATGTCACCTTGGCCCTCGATTTGAGAAGGAAAGCACCGAGAACAAGATTGAATCTTACTCGAGAATGGCGAATGGTGACTAAGAGGAAAAGAATGTGCAAATGTTGGTTGTGCAGAGAACTGGGCGAGAGCTCTAGCCACAAAAAACAGCAGCTGTAATGGACTAATGGCGGAGGGTATGAGAATGTCAAATATAGGTTTGGAAAGATAAGGATGAAATGAGTGGGTAATTGTCCCTAGCGGGGCTAATCTTAACAGGGTTTATAATCGAGGTGCGTGTGTTAAGGGAATGATATGGGGTGAGTGTTCCTAACATTGAGAAGAGAGTTGGAAGTAAGCAAAAGGTTGAATGCTTTGGAGTTAGTGCAACAACGGAAAGTAACCCCACCTAGGGGTCCCTTGGTGGAAATCCTGAGGGATGTGAAATGGGGTCTACTCACCGGCTATTGTGAGGTTCGAAAATTTGATTCGAGTTGATGAAAAGGAGGTCTTATGGAGGGGAACATAATCTTTCTAAAAGCCAAAGGAGAGATTAGCCAGGAAGGCGAGAGAAGTTCCTAACGCCCAGCCGTCCCATGATTAAGCTTGCTTCGTGGAATGTAAGGGGTCTTAATTCCCCTTTGAAACAAAAAGAGGTTGACATCTATCTCTTCCAATAATTTGCAATTTGTGGTATTTTGGAAACTAGAGTTCGTGAACCAAATTTGAGGTTATAACCAAATTTGAGGTTACTAAGTCCTTGCCTTTTGGGGGATGGGATGTAATCCATAACTATGTGTTGCTGCCTAATGGTAGAATGGGTTGCTTGGAATCCTAGTTTGGTGAGGTTTGAAATCATCAACTACGAATCAAGCCATCCATGGTAAGGTTGTTATTTTGGAGTCTAATTACTCCTTGGTTTGCTCATTTGTCTATGGCTCTAATGGTCCGCTGGAAAGGAAGAATTATGGGAGACTTAATGTGTAGCCCAAGATTTTGGAAATACCATGGTGATTATGGGTGATTTTAATGCGATGAGATTTGGGCATGAGAAAATAGGGGGTCTTATAGGTGGAGAAATTACGTTTCGGACTTGAATAATAGTGTAATGAGACTAGGCTTGAGGACCTTGGTTTATGGGTAACTTTTTCACGTGGAGAATATGAGAGAAGGGGAACATAGGATTACAACTAAGATTGATCGGCTCTTGTGAATGAAAAGTGGGGCGTGTGTTTGGTAATTCATCGAATTTCCTTCCCCCAGCATCTCGATCATTCTCCTTGTATTGTTGAAAGTGGGGTTATGTCTTCATTTAGGAAAATCCCATTTCGGTTCTTCAACTTTGGGCTCACCATGAAAGTTTCATTAGCATTGTTAGTAAGGCTTGGGAAGAAAGGTTAGGGGTACCCCTATGTCATTTTACTAAACTGAAGAGAGTCAAAGCAGCATTAAAAGTGTTTAACAAGAGGAGTTTGGGAATATCTCGGCAAAGTTATTGAAGCTAGAGAAAACCTTCTAAGGGTCCAGCATGCTCTTGCTTCTAATCCTCTGAAGAGAACCTTATTCTTGAGGAAAAAGCCAAAGCTTTTAATTTTAATTCTTTAAGTGAGCTGAGGATTCTTTAGCTAGGCAAAAATCTAGAGGGCAATGGCTTAGAGAGGGTGACCAGAACACAAGCATTTCTTCAAGTGTGTGAATGGCAAAGAAGAAATAGAATCACCAAGCTTAACTGTGACAACGGCATGGTTATTGAAGACCCTTTGAGCATTAGGAGGATTGTCAGCCACTTTAAAAGAGTTTTTGAAGAGCCGAGGGGTGTGAGAGACTTCTAGGGTTTAGAGGAAATATTGAACCTTGCTCATCAGTGATATGGCTAATGGGATGATTGCCGAAGTGACGGATGAGGAAATCAAGAACACTCTGTTTTTTCGTTGGGCAACAACAAAGCTCCTGGACAATGTTTTTGGTGCTTATTTCTTCAAGAAAGCTTGGGATGTGGGGGGAAAAGATGTGATTAAGCTATTAAAGACACTTCTCAAGGGGCAAGTTTCTCAGGGAGGTAATTGTACTTCAATTGCTCTTATCCCAAGTGTGATAATGCTTTCTTTGTGTAAGGACATATCCCATTTCTTGCTGCAAGATAATTTATAAATGTATCACCAAGATCATGCAAATGAATTAAGAGTGCTTTACCTCTCTTCATTGACCCGCACAAGCAGCCTTTGTTGTGTTAGGAGAATAGAGAGAATATCCTGTTTGCCAGAGTTGGTGCACAACTATAACGAGCTACGGCCAAGGAAAAAGGTGTGCCTGTAAAGTTGATTTAATAAAGGTTTGTCGGTTAATTGGGATGTTCTCTTACAGTCCTTAAGAATTTTGGTTTCCCTATGTTCTTGTCAATTGGATATCCAAATGCATCACTACTCCTAGATTCTCGGTGGTTATCAATGGGAGTTGGTAGGTTTCTTTGGGAGCTCTAGAGGGCTGAGGCAAGGGGATCCCTTATCCCTTACTTGTTTTTTATTACTATGGAGGTTCTCTCTCTCGGCTCTTGAATAAGTGGCGGCTAATCCAACTTTAGTTTTCATTAGAGATGCAAGAAAATGGGGCTGACTCATCTTTGTTTCGTGGAGATCTCATGCTTTTTGTAAAGCCGAAGGTACTTCTCTGTCTCTCCTTAAGAATGCTTTAATTACTTTTGAAAGTTGGTCAGGATTGAGTGCAAATCCTGATAAGAGCAATATCTTCCTTCTGGTGTGAGTGACAATGAAAAGATGGAGCTATTAAGTTTGATAGATTGGCCGAGGGTAGTTTTCCATCAAATACTTAGGTGTACCCCTTTTACCTCTAAGCTTACCTTTGGAGATTGTCGACCGCTCGTGATAAAATCTTGGCTCGGTTGCCTCTTTGGAGAAGTAGGTTTCTATCCTATGCGAGATTATTTGATTAAATCCATTCTTGTGGTGGTGCAAATTTATTGGTCGTCCCTCTTTACCCTTCCTTCCAAATTCATAAGGAAATTGATGCTAGTTTGAGAGCTTTTCTTTGGTCCGGAGTTGATATGATACTAAAAGCTAGAATAGCTTGGGAGAGGTATGTGTTCCCAAAAATGAGGGTGGGGCTTGGGTTTTAGAAATCTAAGGATGGAACCTTGCAGCTTCTTTAAGACATATTTGGAACCTATGCAATCACAGAAACCATCTTTATAGGTCTCTTGGGTCCGAATTTATCTTTTGAGAATAGAAGCATTTGGGACATATGCATTCCCCAAAATTGTACATGGTCATGGAGACATTCCTCAAAAATAGGGAAAGGGCTAGAAAGAATATCAATATAACATGGCAATGGAACACCACTCTCTTTGTTTTAACTGCACCCGAACGGCCCCCTTGTTTGCACTACGGAAAGGATTATTATGATCGGGGATTGTAAGGATGCTAAAGTGAGTTCTGTGATTGATGATGCAACTGGAAGTGGCCAACTGCCAATCTTGGCTCTTATTAACATGAGGAATTCTGTGAATTTCACTCCTTCTAATGTTGATGACAAGATTTGTTGGACACCCTCACCTTCGGGGGATTTCTCTACCAAATTGGCTTGGGAGGCATTAGAAAGAGAGCAAAAGTTGAGTGGTGTGACTTGGTGTGGTTCTCAAAGGCTATTCCTGTAACACCCCACTTGAGGTACGTATTTTACTGTTCTTTCGTTTGCTCTTATTTGAGATGATATCGTGGTAATATTGTTTGATTGACATTAGTATATGTTGTGTTTATTAATTGCCTTGAAATGGTTAAAAATAGAAGTAGAAAGGTGTTGTCAAGCTTCGCCGGGCAAGAAGAATCTTCGCCGCGGCGAAGATATGGGGAAACCAAGGGAAACTCCTGGACAGTTTCGCCGCGGCGACAGACGTTTCCTCCCCGCGGCGACGGTCCGACCAAAATGTTTCCAAGTTTTAGATATTTTCTTCATTAAGGGCAATTTGACCCTTCTACCCCTAATTAGTAGGAAAAGTGGGGGTAAATTGTAAGGAAATTTCAGGAGAATATGTTAGTATAGGGGTGTGTTAGTAGGATCAAAGGATATGGATGGAATTTCCATAAAAGAGCAAGGGCAAACGGGAAGAATAAGTATTAAGAGTTATTAAAAGGGTTTAGCCTTTGAAGTGTCTTCATTTTTCCAGTTCCACCGCCTCCTTCATTCCTCTAAACTCTCTCAAATTTCCTTCAATCTTTCAAGGATTTCCAAGAGCCTTTTTGAGAAACTTTTAGTAGGTTTTAATCTAAAGCTTCCTAAGGTAAGGATTTGTGCTATAGATGAGAGTTTTCCTATGTTTTGATTAGAATCTCTGTTGTGATTGTTGGTTAATTGTAGAGGAAAAGCAAGCTTCCAAAGGAAATGAGAATGTGTAAGAAGCTAATTTCTCATAAGGTAAGTAAACTCAACCTAAGTTGAGATCAAAATTCTTTTGAGTAGATTTAAATACATATGTGTATTCTTCTAATTGTGAATGAGAGTAGTAATTATGTTGAGTTATAGTTTATGAGAAGTGTGGTATTTGCTTGATGTTGGGTTGATTTATTGGAGTTGGAGGAGGTTTTGAGCAAGATTATGGAATGTTTTCTCTTTTGATAGAGAATTTAGGGTTTTATGAGGGAGTCTTCTCCATTTGATGATTAAAGAAAACAGAAAGTTAGAGTTAGAGTAGAGTTTTTTATGCACATGAGTTGTATGATGAAATGCTCAAAAGTCATAAGTGAGGATAGAAACCTTAATTGTTGCTACATGTCATAGTTACTTCTCATAATTGCATTAATGAGAATGAGTCATTGATGTGCATTAATTTGCTTTACTTTGCATTAGAAAAGAGAGTAGAGACTTTTGAGTTTAACTACTCCAACAGTAGAAAGAAAGAGAGAATGAGCACTATGGAGTAAAGCTAGAGTAGTGCTTAATAAGAGGATAGAGTAGGTTGTGCGATGGGAACTTGTGGTACGGTAGAGTATTCCCGCATGTACGCCGCATCAATAACGGCCCAGAGTATCAGAAAGAGAAGTGGTGTAGCCCGTATGTACATGCGGATGAGGGCTATACCCGAGTTTACCCGAGAGATTCTATGCACTCACATGGCCAAAGGTCCGAATCCTGCATAACCAAGTCCGATCGGCTAGAATGAGTAGAATTCACTGGAAGTGGGAGCGAGTCCCACGTGCCTCCGTCAGATGGGGCCGTCTTACTAGAAAGAAATTAGTATAGAGGAGCTTATGAGGAAGATAATTATACAGTGAGTAAGAAAGAGTTACGGAACAATCGAGTTAGTGGGTTTACTTACTGAGCCTTGTTTGTGCTCTCCTTTGTTCCCTATGTTTTGCAGGTTCTAGATGAGGACACAGTCGGATGGACATCGGCACAGCAAGAGAAATGGCTACACTGTCCACCCTTTTTTGATAGTTTTGCATATGTCCAAACCTTGTATAAATTTCTATAAAGAATGCATATGTTTATGAAAGAAAAATTTTGGGCCCACTTTTATATTATGGTTATGTTATTTTTCACTGTGCATGTTTTTATAAGAATTAGATCGTTACAATTCCAAGATACTCTATGATCTTATGGATGGCTATAAAGGAGAGATTACCTACAAGACAGGTGTTATAGGTATAGGGACTACTAATGCTCATTGTTGCTTTTGTACCTCATCCATGAATCTCTTGACCACTTATTTTTTGCATGCCCTTTTTCTAAGTCTATTTGGAGCAAGATCCTTAGTTCTTGTTGACCTTGGTTATGTGGTTAGCCCCGGCATGATTACATCCCCCATTTGGCAACGATTGAAAGGTAAGAGTCTAAAATTCACTTTGGGTAGGCTTTGTTTAGGGGCTACGGTTTATTGGATTTGGAGGGAACGAAATTCCGCGAAGTTTTAGGGTGACCATAAGGATCTTTCACCATAATTGATGCTATCAAAGTGTTTGGAGATAAAGCTTTGGACCTAGGAATGTCACCGCATCCTATAGCAATAGGAAGTTGGCGAATGATTGGGCCTCCCTAGATCTATTTTCAAAGACGTTCCTCAAGTTCTCAACACCGTTTGAAGATTGGATTACAAAGGGTTAAGCAAGGGTTTTTTGCTTGGTTGTTTTGTCTCATTGGTAAAGCGTTTGATTTTTTGTTTTTCTTTAATGATCCTAACCTAGGGAGGTGTCCTATGGTAGTGGGATTTTTGGTGTTCTCTTTACTTTCTTCTTGGTTTGTTTATCTCCCTTTGTGGTTTTTTGATAAACCCCTTGAGCGGATGGCTGTTTGTAGGCTTGTTTCTTTTGTTTCCTATTTCGGGGATGTCCCAAATAGGCTGGTCGCCTTTTATTAGGCCTTTGTACATTGTTCTGTTTTCTTAATATGATTGCTTACTTATCAAAAAAAAAAAAAATAATAAAATCATGCATATAATTATTTTTTAATTAATATTAATATTAATATATTTGTACCCTTTCACATTCAGTAATTATTACTAATATTAATATCTTTACCCCTAGCCTTCACATTTAATTAAGCAAAAACAATGAATTAAACTAAATTCTACGAACAAAACGTAAATCATAAAACTAAATTTTAATTATGAAACATATAATCATAAAACATTTAATGTGAATGTGAAGTGTATTTATCTAATTAAACACATCCAACAAACATTGAATGTATCTTGTTATATAGATATATGTTATTAATAATACCAAATAGCTTAAACCATAACATGCAGACACTTGTAGCAATTATAGAGCTTCTGAGATCCTATGTGGCAATCAAATAAAGTACTTCAGAATATTAGATATAAACAATGATCAGACTAAATTCATCAAACAAAACACATAATCATGCATATTAATTATTATTATTAATTAATTTTAATATATATTCTATACCCCTTCACATTCGGTTAATTATTACTAATATAGTATATTTTTACCCCTTCTTCCTTGCTTTCTTGTCCCACCCAACTAATTCACTTTGAATCCATCAAAATTGCCTCATTTTCCCAAGTTGACCCCAGTGAATTGCAGATCATTTGTATTCCTCTCATGTTCAATTAAAAAACAGAAAAATTTATGACCGTTAAATGTGAGCACAAACATGCATTTAATAGTTTGTTATGTCAGGATTTAATCATACAATTAAATTATTATTTTGAAGGTTACTCATGGTAACTGAAAGGTTGAAGTTGAAAGCATTATATATAACAATTCAAAGTGTTTATGGGTGCAATTTGTTAAGTTATTTTGTTGAAATTAATTCCATTATTGCTATAATTAGTCAATATAGTTGTCCTTTTATAGTACAATTCCTGGTTATTATATTATTTAGTATATACATTTAATATTGTATAGTATCAAAGTGTTTATGGGGATAGAGTCTGTTATACTATTGTTATTTACAGCTTTCGATTATTTACTTGTTTTGTACGCATCGTATATATCTCTGTTCACTGGTTTCTTAGACTTTTTAGTTTCTAAAAGTTGATGTTGAAAGCATAATGATATTAATAGTTCAAAGTGTCTTTTATGAGTGGATTCGTTACGTCATTTTTTATTATACATTTCTAATTATTTACTTGTCTTTTAATACAATATAATATTTCCGTTGATAGGTTTCTAGGGTTCTTAGAAATAAAGCAACGATGGCTAATTCCCCAATGTGATTGCACGATTAGAAAGAAATCAGAGGTTCTAGAACTTGAGAAGGAAAAGTGTACTGGGACATAATTTTGTTACAAAAAAGAATCGAAGAACTATAAATAAATTAAAAGACAACAGGGGATTGTAAAGTCATTGGAAAATCTTGTGCAAGAGCTGAGGACAGCTTGATGTCCTTAAGAAACAGAAAAAGAATTACTAGAGAAAACGCAGACTTACAACCTACTCTTGCAAAAACAGAAAGACAGAAGATCAAGCTGCTGATATTGTGACAACATGTTATCAAAACCCGAAAAGCAAGTGTCTACATGTTATTGGTTTAGGCTATAATTTTTGCAAGCATTTGGATGCTATTGATTTATACTATTTTGTATTATTACTAATAGATATATTCAATGTTTTGTAGATGTTAACTGTTTTATTATTATTAAATTAGATCAAGAGAAACTCTTCACATTCATGATAAATGTTTTATGATTATACGTTATCTTTCATTGTTTCTGTCTAATTGAATGTGGAGGGGTACAGAACGTGAAAGGGTAGATATATATAGATAATATTCATTATAGTAAATATGCATGAATAAATGCGAGCATTAATATATTGATAAGGTGTATTGTTGAATTTCGTTAATTTGATGAGATGCGTTGTATCACTTAAAGGATTCGTTGCTTTGAATCCTATATATATGTGGATATATTAACAATTTGTTACATGATTTACCTGAAGAAAGAGAGGTAGTCAACTTTTAATTGTGCTGAAGCATTTAAATTGAGTTTCCCAGAAGCCAGTGCAGATTTTTTAGAAGAAGCCATGCTGGAAGACAGTATCTCTATTGATGTCAATAATCTTTGAAACATTAACTTATATAAAGTTCGCAGGAAAAACCTGTTAATTGCTTTGTATTTTTGAAACTGTTTGTAAATATTTATGTAACAATTGAAATTTTGTATTCTACCAAAAAACATGTTCCTAAAAATAGATACGAATATCTACTTTGTGTTAGTTAGTAATAAATATTACATGATAATATTTAAAAACACAAGAAAAAAAAAAAGAAAAGAACAACAATTTTCTCAAATCCTTCTAGAGCTTTGATATCTCTTACCAACAGCTGAAGGTTCATCAATAATATTTTCTGCATGTTCACTGTATTCTGGCTCTTGGTGTTCTGTTCCTTCACCCTTTTCTTTATTTATGTTTGAGGTACCTGAATTAGAAGATTGCATTGTACTGCATTGTTCTTGTTCTTCAAAGGATGATTTGGTACTTGATGTTTTGTCAGTAACTTTTGGTGTTAAAGGCTGATGTTGAATCGCATCTACTATTGATGAATCCTTTCCATCTCCCCCTTCAACTGCATGTAATTTTTGTATAAACTATTAGTAGCATGTTAATGAGCAACTATTGCTATCATTTGAATTTTTAAAAATGTGTTACTTAAAATAAAACATAAAATATACTAACCTCTTCCAATCGCTGTAGCTTGTAATCATTTTCTAGTTCATCATTGAAAAGAAAAAATTTTAATACAGTATAAGTCTCATATCCTTGTTTCAAATAAGTTTCTGACAACTTAATTTTGAAAACAAAAGTCTTTCCACAAAAAGCATTTACAACATCTGGAATTCTTTCATGATTGTTTTCTTGGGTTTTTAATAACTGGGAACATGACAATCCAACCAATTTCTAGCATACTGAATAAAACATTATAAAAGCCGCTTCAACAGCGCCACCTGTGACTACAATATCAACTTTATACCTGTTATAACAAACAATATTCATTAATAAATATCAACTATTAACGTTATAATGCATTGTCTTACAACAATTATTTAATTTTCAATAAAAAATTGATTCACCTCATTTGTGGAAATTTTATCTCCTTGTTGCATTTAACACAGTAGAAATTGCTATTGTTCATATCAGTAATTTTCTTCTTACAAACACTGCAAGATAAGTAACACCAACCAAATCTGTCATTGACTCCAATTATTTTTGCCTTTATTGTATATTCTGTAATCCGATCCTAGTTATACCACATAAGGCTGGTAAGATATTTCAAAGATACTCTATTTTGAAATATCTCCTCCTCAACCGATATCTCATTTAGCTTTCTCTTTTGCAATTTAACAACTAGAATATTTTCATTACTGCTAATCGTACAGCAAATGAGACATAAATTGTATAATTATTTCTTAAAATATTCGCAGAAAATGCTGCTAAAACACGTACTTTCTCTACAAAAGATGGACCTCATTAATTTCCAAATTGATATAGATTCTTGATCCCGAAGTACTATTAAGATATATCTTAACTGTACATTTAAAATCACGAATTATTAAACCATAAATTTCTATCCAATATCAAAAGCCTAAAATACCTTGAAACTTTTTAATGTTTGTTGATGTGATAATTATGACAACTGATTTGTCATCTCCCATTAGCAAGCTCTCATCAATTTTTTTCAAAATTTCTTCCCATAATGAAACTCTAAATGACTCCTTGAAAACAACATCGATGTAAGATAATCAAATTGTACCACATTATTACGATATTCAGAAAAGAACTTACTATTCAATCTGCAAAATAATATCTCGTTAATAACTGTTTGTTGATACGATTTTTTTTATCTCACCTACTCCATTCAAAATACCTATAACATCTGTAAACCATTTACTGTATTTAGAATTACAGTAGATAATATAGATGTACAACATGAATAGTAATAAAAGGCTTACCTGATAACAAAGATGTGTCATTTTTTTCTATTTTGCAGATCATTGATACTTGCAAATTGAAATTTAAACTCTGGAATAGCAACTGTTACTTCCTTGATCTCCTCGATGGAAGTATTCATGAGAAATTGTAAACGATAAGTACCTTCAATAGGCTTGTAAGTAGCAGCACATGGTATGACCTTCACATTTTTAATCATATATATATGGCCTTCACGAGTTTGGTTCTTAAATTTTACAACTCTATTTTTTGGTATAGTCCCATGCATCACATCATGCTATAAAATAATTACAAATAAGAAACGTTAGCGAACTTACACAATTTCAATGTTGGTAAAATTATATAATTTAACAAAGATATATAAAACCTCTTCATCAATAAGAATCATATCAAGACTAATCAGCTCGTTGTCCCTTTTGAAATTAAAACATTCCCACAATCTAGAAACCCTAACAATCAATATCCAATTATCTCACAATTGATTAATATCTTTAAACAAAATATTCGAAACTGTCATAAGTATCATGCAAAGATATTAATCCAAAGACGTGTGATATTTCAAATTGTATTTTTTTATGCTTATATAGGAACAACAAAATGCGAAAAGGCAGAATAGCAAGAGACTGTTTCTTGTAAATACTTACATTTATTGAATATATTTAGTGCATAGTTTCCACTAAATTGATGTGACAACTGAAGGGTTGATGAATATTATCATGTTCAGATTAAATGTACATATGTAGAATATCAATAGTTAAGAAATTGTGATAAATAGTTAGATTTAGTGAATATATTTAAAATATTAGGAACAACAAAATGCGAAAAGGCAGAATACCAAGAGACTGTTTCTCATAAATAGTTACATTTATTGAACATATTTAGTGCATAGCTTCCACTAAATTTTTGTGATAACTGAAGGGTTGATGAATATTATCATGTTCAGATTAAATGTACATATGTAGAATATCAATAGTTAAGAGATTGTGATAAATAGTTACATTTAGTGAATATCTTTAAAATATTATTTTGAGAAATTATTACTAGTAATTGAAACCATGACTATTATAGCAAGCCTAATAAATAACAAACACGTGAACCAATTAACATCTCACATGGCGATCATATATCAATCCTACGTGACGTCAAAAGAAACAGTCTGCTTCAACAATATATTAATGTAAAATTAGGGTTTAAGAATTTGCTGCGTCAGGAATTGTTAAGGAGTATAAAATAGATAAAAAAAAAAAAAGTGAGAGAAAATGCTCTCTTCTCTCTAGGATTAGTGAAACAGCCCACCTTCCATTCTTTTTCCCCTCCACCCACCTCTCCTCTCTCCACCTTCATCACCTATCCTCCAACTTTACCAGCAAACACCTCCTTCTCATCTAACCACCATCCTCCATCTTTTTCGTCTTTTTTTTTTTCTCGTTTTCTTTTGAGTTTTTCTGGTCTGTTTGTTGCTGCTTGAGTGGTGAGAGGTTGTTGCAACTGTTTGGAGTGGGCGTGTTTTGGGGAGGAAAATCCGGTTGGTTTGGGTGCGATTGTGTGGTGTAGGTTGCTGTTGGGAGTGTTGTTGGCCGGATTTGGGCTTGCTTGGCCTGAGTTTCATCCTCCTGAGGTGAAGCTTTTTTGTTTTGTTTTAGAGAGTTGGATGTCCTTGCCTGTTGTTGTGGCTGGGGTGTTGCTTTGGGGCTGGTTGTGCTTGTCACCGGAGCTTGTAGTTGTGCTGCCGGAGTTTGGTTTTTCTTGTTGGCCAGACCTTGTAGATATACTGCCGGAGTTTGGTTCATCTTGTTGGCTGGAGCATTTCTGGTGTGGCTGGTCCTTGTTTCCTTTTCAAGAATGTGAGTGTGGTTCATTGTTTGAATTCTTTCCCCTTTTATCTTTGGCTAAGATTCTCCTTTTCTCCTATTGGCTAAGATTCTCCTTTTCTCCTATTGGATTGGTGGATTTTGCTTTATCCATTTCCTTTGGACTGGTTAATGGCAAGTTCTATAAGTGATTTTCTTTCCACCTCACCTCTTCCTATTTGTCATTGTGATTGCCATTATCCCTTATCTAACAAATCCCCACATCATCCTATCCTTTCACTTGTCATGCCACCTCATTACCTTGTCATCCCTCATCCCCTCACGTGTGCCACGTCACCCTAGGTGCCACGTCACCAGGTGAAAAAAAAATTCAATTTTTTCTGCTACCTCTCCTCCTTGACACCTATGGGGGTTGTTGAATGTGGGAAAAGCTGTGGTTTGAGTGAGCAGTATCCAAACATTGAAGAAAGGAAAATTGAAAGTGTTAGGAATGGTGCTTTGGTGCCTACTGGAGTCTTGAAATGGGCCACCATTTCTAATAGAGAGTTTGTCCAAGTCCAGTTGGTGAAACCTATTAATGGAGGGAATTCCGAATTTGAAGAAGGTGAAATTATTTGGGCAGATAGAGGAGCTGTTTGTGCTGAATCCAAGAGTGCTTTGGAGGGTACCCATGTTTCTTCTAGGGTAGGTGAAAATGGGCAGCACACAATCTGCAATGGTGTGGATAAGGGCGTGAGGTTGTAAGGCACCTACTGCTATAGAAAAATCAGGCCGGAATGATGCGCCATTGGTTAAAGGTGAGTTCAATCCGAAGCTAGGGAGTTGCTCTGATGGAAAGGGGAGATTTTATGAAAATGTGGCAGCGAAGGTTGATGAGATTTCTAAGGATTACCCCCCTCTCCCAAGCAAAGTGGTGGATGGAGTGAATAGAATTGAGAAGCCAAATGGTTGTGGTGATCAAAAACAGGTGAAATGGGAGGAAAAAGGAGCTTGGACAAGTGTTCTTGTCTCAAAGAGGTCTGATATTTCCCTTGAATATGTCAAACCAAATATGAGCAAGGAAGGTGGTAAGTTTAGAATTTCAATCCCCACTGAAATTGCGGCTTTAGGAATAGACAAATGGAGTAATTGTCTAGTCGGGTTTTTCCTTGGGAAGAAATTGCCGTTTTACCAAGCAAAGAGCTATGCTGATAGAAATTGGAGTCGTTTTGGAGCTGTGGGGGTCACTTCATATGGGCGTGGGGGCTATTTGCTCATGTTCCCAGATGAGGTTACTAAAATGGATGTGCTAGAGGGTGGTACATGGTTCATAGGAGGGCAGCCATTCTTTTTGAAGTTATGGACTCCTAATTTGTCATTGGGCATGAATGGGATTACTAGGGTACCCATATGGGTGAAATTCTATGGTATCCCTCTTGAGTTATGGACCCCTAAGGGTTTAAGTCATATAGCAAGTGTAATAGGCACCCCTCTTTATATGGACAATATTACCGAGTCGGGCGAAAGGCTTGAGTTTGCTAAAGTGTGCATTGAGATGGATTCTTCGGCCGAGTTTAAGGAGGAATTTGAGCTAGAGATGCCGAGTGGTGAGATTGCATTAGTTAAGTGGAGTATGCATGGAAACCATTTACCTGTGCTTGGTGCAAAACGTTTGGGCATGTCTAAAGAAACTGTCATTGGGCTCCTAAGGAAACCGAACCATGATTACCCAAAAAGCCGACTTCTCCTCATGTGCAAGAATGGAGACAAGTTACTAGCAGGAAGAATATAAGTGTCCCTCGAGAAGTAAGTCAGCAAAAGGTAGAGAGAAAAAAGGAAGGTGAGGCCCCTAAACCTTGTGAGAGTGTGAACCAATTTGTGTTGCTATCCAAAGAGGGTAAGGAAAAGAGAGATGTTGCCAATGGGGAGGAGAGGAAAAGCGGGAATGGTATTGAGGAAGGGCTGGAAGGTGAAACAAAGTTAGGTAGTGCGGTTTTGGGGGAGGAAGCTGCCAATGAGGATAGAGAGGAGAGAACTCCAACTACCAATGCTGTCTTCCTGAATACATTTGAGGACAGTGACATGGGAACTAGCTCTCCAATTTATCAACCGTTTGGGAACCTGGTACACGTGGATGAAAAGTTAAGATTGGAGAAGGAAAAGGGAAGTCTTTCTAAGAGTAAAAGGAGGAAACTTGCGAAGAAGGCGAGAACTCCCCCGAAGCTACCTCATAGCCATGGTTAAAGTTGCTGTGTGGAATGTTAGGGGGCTCAATTCCCCTATTAAACAAAAAGAGGTAAGGAATCTTTTTAGTAGCAATAATTCAAGTTTATGTGTTGTTTTGGAGACTAGGGTTAGGGAGAATAATATGGATGTTGTTAGGGAAATGGTGTTCCGTAATTGGGCTATGGTTGAGAACTATTGTTTTTTGTAAAAGGGGGAGAATTTGGGTGGGTTGGGATGGAGATATTTTGCATGTGCAGGTTATCCAAACTTCGGCTCAAGCAATTCTTTGTAAGATTAGAATTTTGAAAGATAATTCCATGCTCTTTTGTTCTATTGTCTATGGGATGAATAGTGTGGGGGAAAGGGAGGAGCTATGGAAGGAGCTTATCCACCATGCCAATGTTGGCCAACGTGAGCCATGGGTTATTATAGGCGACTTTAATGCGGTTAGATTTGCAGGGGAAAAGAAGGGAGGTTCTAATAAATGGAATTCGCAATGTGAAGAGTTTAATGACATGTGTAAGGAAGCTGATATTGTTGATCTTAATGCCATTGGCTCATTCTTCACTTGCAATTAAAAAGGTGAGGTCAATAGGAGGATTTGGTGTAAAATTGATCGGGTGATGTCTAATGAGCATTGGAGCGGCAGGTTTCCCAGCTCTTTTGCGTCCTTCCTTACTCCGGGCATATCGGACCATTGTCCAATGTGGTTGATAGTGGGCTGAACTTTCAAGGTAAGAAATCCCCTTTCATGTTTTTCAACTTATGGGCAGAGCATGAGGACTTCTTACCTATCGTGGAAAGAGTATGGAGTGTGGAGGTGTTGGGTAACCCCATGTACAGACTGGTCTCTAAGCTAAAAGCGTTGAAGGTTGAGCTTAAGAGACTAAATAGAAAAGAGTTCTGGAACATTTCGGAAAGAGTGAAATTTGCAAGAGATTATCTGGCCCAGGTCCAAGAAAGGCTTGTTGTGGATCCGGTTGATGGTGCTCTTTTGCAAGAGGAGAAACTTAAGGTGGAAAGGATGGTCAAGCTTTTAAAAGACGAAGAATCATTAGCCAAACAAAAGTCTAGGGTTAAATGGTTACGGGAAGGGGATGCTAACACTTCTTACTTCTTTAAATCGATTGCTGGATGGAGGAATAGAAATAAGATTGTGTCCTTGGAAATTGGGGAAGACTCGGTTACTAGTGATCAAGATAGAATCAAAGAGGAGTTTGTGTCTTTCTACTCAAATCTTTTTGAAGATGTGTGTGCAAGTGTTTCCTATGAGGGCATGGAGGAACTTATCACCCCTGTTATTTTGGAGGAGAAGGTCAACTCCATGATTAGTGAGGTTTCCAAAGAAGAGATTCAAGAGACCATGTTTGGAATGAGTAAAGACAAAGCATCAGGGCCAGATGGTTATGGAGCTTTTTTCTTTAAAAAAAGTTTGGGATATTGTAGGTCATGATGTTGTTAAAGCGATCCAAAATTTCTTCAGGTCAGGGAAAATGCTTAGAAAGGTGAATTGTGCCATTATTGCGTTAGTCCCAAAGAATGAAAACCCCTCATCTTGTAGTGAGTTTCGGCCGATCTCATGTTGTAACACCATCTACAAATGCATCTCAAAATTATGGCCAATAGAGTTAAAAGAGTTTTGCCTCAGTTCGTCAACAAAGCCCAAGGTGCCTTCGTGGGGTCGGGGGGGGGGGGGGGGGGGGGGGGGGTAAAATAATCGTGTGGGGTATGTAATTTATATGGAACCATTATTGGCGCTGAGAAGGGGACTTCGACGATGCAACGACAGTTGGAGAAGAAGCACCCCCAAATAATGCAGCTGTCCGGTACATCTTCAATCGAATCAGGTTGGCAAATTCAAACTCAACTTAATTTTAATCTACAATCCTCAACTCTCTCAACATGGCAATACAATGCACATGTTGCACACGAGGAAATAACAAGATTCATAGTTGCTACGGACTCTCCCATTTGTTTATCTGAACATCCTTATTTTATTCATATGATTAAAACTGCATTTTATTCAGTATATAACCCTGTTAATAGAAGTACAAGTAGAAGAGATATACTAAAAACTTTATAACAAAATAAATAATAAACTTAAAAACGAATTTAAAATTTTTAGGAATATATCTATTGCACTTACATCAGACATATGAGTTTGTAGATCAAAAACATATTTTTTAACTGTCACAATACATTTCTTAGAACATAGTTGGGGTTTACAACAAAAATTGATGGGTTTTAAACTATTATATGAAAAACATAGTGCTAACACTATTTATTTTACAATTCTTGAAGTTTTGCAAGAATATGTATTAACTGATAGAGTTGTAACGCTAACACTTGATAATGCAGCTACTAACACTACGACAANATGGCTTTGTCTCTCACAACACTTTTGATAACATCAATTATGGTGAAGGAATCCTTATAGTCACCCCTAAAAATTCGTGAATTTCGCTCCATCCAAATCCAATAAACCATAGCCCCTAAACAAAGCCTACCCAAAGTGAATTTTAAGCTCTTACCTTTCCATTTCCTTGCCAAATAGGGGATGTAATCATGCCAGGGTCTGACCACATAGCCAAGGTTAGCAAGCATAAGGATCTTACTCCAAATAGACTTAGCTTCCCTAAAGAGTACTTTAACTTTTTCTTCCTCCACCTACTAGCTATGTGCTCAACATAATCGTTCCAAGGCCGGGTGACATACCCAAGAGAAGAGAGCTCAAGGATTGGGTTCCAAATCCTTAGGGTGAAAGGACAAGCAAAAAAGAGAAGATCGATTGTTTCTTGCCCATGATTACAAAAACAACACGCATTGCCAGAAGCTATTCCATACCTCATCAGTTTGTCCCTGGTCTGAAGACGATCCTTACATGCCATCCACATGATCATGGAGTGTCGTGGAATAGCTTTTGGGATCCATACAAGGTGTTGCCACTCCACTTGGTGTTGGTGCACACGAGTAACCTCCCAAGCCGATTTAATAGAGAACTTATTGGATGCATTCGGCTTCCAAACTACCACGTCCTTGCCCTCCTTTGGATCAAAGTCGATAGAATCCTTCATGTCCATCAAAGCCCAAGAATTAGTCGTTGGCCATCTCCACCTTGTCCCATCCCAAATCTCACACATCTTAGCAAGATAATGTAGCCACGAATCATACACAATACGGCTCCCATATCTATCCTTGGAAGGGCCTCTTGGGTGCCAATTATCATGCCAAACATAAGTTGCTTCACCATTTCCGATGATGACTTTGATGTGCTCTCTAGCTTCCATTCAAAGCTTCAAAATGCTCCTCTAAGCCCAAGAAGCATGCGAAGGTATAGGAATCTCCCAAAAGCTCTTCCTCACCAAGTACATTGCTTTGATCCACTCAACCCATCCGAAGCCACTATGTACCTGATTAAGATTCCAAACATGTCTCATCATGGCTGCCTTATTCCAATCCTTAGCTCTCATAATCCCCAACCCACCTTCTTCAACAGGGACACAAACTTCTTCCCATGCAACTTTGGCCTTTGAGGTTTTCATGTCACTCCCAGACCATAGGAAAGCCCTTAACTTAGCATCAATTTCATTGAGGATCTTTGAAGGAAGCACGAAAATAGATGACCAATAGACTTGAATGCTAAAAAGAATGGTTTTAATGAGAATTACCCGACCAGCACAGGAGAGGAATTTGCTCCGCCAAGATTGAATGCGAGCCAAGATTTTGTCCACTAAAGGTTTGCAATGATAAGGGGAAAGTTTTTTGCTAATGAGAGGGACACCCAAATACTTCATTGGAAGCTTTCCTTCTTGATACCCAAGAATCGGCAAAAGAGCTTGTTTGCCCTCCTCACTCACCCCGGAGAAGAAAATATTGCTTTTTGAGGGGTTTGTTTCTAACCCCGCTCAAAATGTGAAACGATCCAATGCTCTCTTGAGCTTGCCAAGAGAGTTTTCATCCGTGTGGCAAAAAATCATTACATCATCTGCAAAACAAAGATGGGTTAGGTTTAACTCTTTGCACCTCCAATGGTGCTTAAAAGAAGGTTCCCTCGTTGCTCTATTTAGAAGTCTTGATAGAACCTCCATGGCAATCACAAAGAGATAGGGAGAGATAGGGTGTCCCTGCCTAAGCCCTCTAGAACCGCTAAAGAACCCAGATAATTCCCCATTAACGGCTACAGAGTATTTAGGAGTTTTGATGCACTCCTCTACCCACCCAATAAACTTCAAAGGAAACCCGAGAAGCTCTAGAGCTTTAATAACGAAATCCCATCTTACAGAATCATAAGCTATCATAAGGTCTACCTTCATTGCACATCTAGCCCCTTTGGACGACTTCCTATCATAGTGGTGGAGAAGTTTTTCGCTCAAAAGGATATTATCTGCAATTTTCCTCCCCCTCACGAAGGCACCTTGGGCTTTGTTGACGAACTGAGGCAAAACTCTTTTAACTCTATTGGCCATAATCTTGGAGATGCATTTGTAGATGGTGTTACAACATGAGATCGGCCGAAACTCACTACAAGATAAGGGGTTTTCATTCTTTGGGACTAAAGCAATAATGGCACAATTCACCTCTCTAAGCATTTTACCTGACTTGAAGAAATTTTGGATCGCTTTAACAACATCATGACCTACAATATCCCAAGCTTTTTTATAGAAAAAAGCTCCATAACCATCTGGCCCCGGTGCTTTGTCTTTACTCATTCCAAACATGGTCTCTTGAATCTCTTCTTTTGAAACCTTACTAATCATGGAGTTGGCCTCCTCCTCCAAAATAACAGGGGTGATAAGTTCCTCCATGCCCTCATAGGAAATACCTGCACACTTATCTTCAAAAATATTTGAGTAGAAAGACACAAACTCCTCTTTGATTCTATCTTGATCACTAGTAACTGAGTCCTCCCCAATTTCCAAGGACACAATCTTATTTCTATTCCTCCATCCAGCAATCGATTTAAAGAAGTAAGAAGTGTTAGCATCCCCTTCCCGTAACCATTTAACCCTAGACTTTTGCTTGGCTAATGATTCTTCGGCTTTTGAAAGCTTGACCATCTTTTCCACCTTAAGTTTCTCCTCTTGCAAAAGAGCACCATCAACCGGATCCACAACAAGCCTTTCTTAGACTTGGCTAGATCATCTCTTGCAAATTTCACTCTTTCCGAAATGTTCCAGAACTCCTTTCTATTTAGTCTCTTAAGCTCAACCTTCAACACTTTTAGCTTAGAGACCAGCCTGTACATGGGGTTACCCTCCACCTCCACACTCCATACTCTCTCCATGATTGGTAAGAAGTCCTCATGCTCTGCCCAAAAGTTGAAAAACTGGAAAGGGGATTTCTTACCTTGAAAGTTCAGCCCACTATCAACCACATTGGACAATGGTCCGATATGCCCAGAGTAAGGAAGGACACAAAGGAGTTGGCAAACCTGCTACTCCAATGCTCATTACACATCGCCCGATCAAGTTTACACCAAATCCTCCTATTGACCTCTCCTCTGTTATTCGAAGTGAAGAATGAACCAATGGCATTAAGATCATCAATATCAGCTTCCTTACACATGTCATTAAACTCTTCACATTGCGAATTCCATTTATTAGAACCTCCCTTCTTTTCCCCTGCAAATCTAACCCCATTAAAGTGGCCCATAATAACCCATGGCTCACGTTGGCAAACATTGGCATGGTGGATAAGCTCCTTCCATAGCTCCTTCCTTTCCCCCACACTATTCATCCCATAGACAATAGAACAAAAGAGCATGGAATTATTTTTCAAAATTCTGATCTTACAAAGAATTGTTTGAGCCGAAGTTTGGATAACCTGCACAAGCAAAATATCTCCATCCCAACCCACCCAAATTCTCCCCCTTTCACAAAAACAATAGTTCTCAACCATAGCCCAATTACGGAACATCATTTTCATAACCACGTCCATATTATTCTCCCTAACCCTAGTCTCCAAAACAGCACATAAACTTAAATTATTGCTACTAATAAGATTCATTACCTCTTTTTGTTTAATTGGGGAATTGAGCCCCCTAGCATTCCACGCGGCAACTTTAACCATTGCTATGAGGTAGCTTCGGGGGAGTTCTCGCCTCCTTCACAAGTTTCCTCCTTTTACTCTTAGAAAGACTTCCCTTTTCCTTCTTCAATCTTTCCTTTTCATCCACGCATACCAGTTTCCCAAACGGTTGATAAATTGGAGAGCAAGTTCCCATGTTACTATCCTCAAATGTATTCAGGAAGACAGCATTGGTAGTTGGAGTTCTCTCCTCTCTATCCTCATTGGCATTTGCAGCTTCCTCCCCCAAAACCGCACTACCCAACTTTGTTTCACCTTCCAGCCCTTCCTCAATATCATTCCCGCTTTTCCTCTCCTCCCCATTTGTAACATCTCTCTTTTCCTTATGCTATTCGGATAGCACCACAAATTGGTTCACGCTCTCACAAGGTTTAGGGGCCTCACCTTCCTTCTTTCCCTCTACCCTTTGCTGACTTACTTCTCGAGGGACACTTATATTCTTCTTGCTAGTAACTGGTATCCATTCTTGCACATGAGGAGAAGTCGGCTTTTTTGGTAACAACGGTTCAATTTCCTTAGGAGCCCAATGGTAGTTTCTTTGGACATGTCCGAACGTTTTGCACCAAGCACAAGTAAATGGCTTCCATGCATACTCCGCCTTAACTAATGCAATCTCACCACTCGGCATCTCTAGCTCAAATTCCTCCTTAACCTCGGCCGAAGAATCCATCTCAATGCACACTTTAGCAAACTCAAGCCTTTCGCCCAACTCGGTAATATTGTCCATATAAAGAGGGGTGCCTATTACACTTGCTATATGACTTAAACCCTTGGGGGTCCATAACTCAAGAGGGATACCATAGAATTTCGCCCATATGGGTACCCTAGTAATCCCATTCATGCCCAACGACAAATTAGGAGTCCATAACTTCAAAAAGAATGGCTGCCCTCCTATGAACCATGTACCACCCTCTAGCACATCCATTTTAGTAACCTCATCTGGGAACATGAGCAAATAGCCCCCATGCCCATATGAAGTGACCCCCACAGCTCCAAAGCGACTCCAATTTCTATCAGCATAGCTCTTTACTTGGTAAAACGGTAATTTCTCCCCAAGGAAAAACCCGACTAGACAATTACTCCATTTGTCTATTCCTAAAGCCGCAATTTCAGTAGGGATTGAAATTCTAAACTCACCACCTTCCTTTCTCATATTTGGTTTGACATATTCAAGGGAAATATCAGCCTCTTTGAGACAAGAACACTTGTCCAAGCTCCTTTTTCCTCCCTTTTCACCTGTTTTTGATCACCACAACCATTTGGCTTTTCAATTCTATTCACTCCATCCACCACTTTGCTTGGGAGAGGGGGGTAATCCTTAGAAATCTCATCAACCTTCGCTGCCATATTTTCATAAAATCTCCCCTTTCCATCAGAGCAGCTCCCTAGCTTCGGATGGAACTCACCTTTAACCAATGGCGCATCATTCCAGCCTGATTTTTCTATAGCAGTAGGTGGCCTTACAACCTCACGGCCCTTATCCACACCATTGCAGATTATGTGCTGCCCATTTTCACCAAGCCTAGAAGAAACATGGGTACCCTCCAAAGCACTCTTGGATTTAGCACAAACAGGTCCTCTATCCACCCAAATAATTTCACCTTCTTCAAATTCGGAATTCCCTCCATTAATAGGTTTCACCAACCTGACTTGGACAAACTCTCTATTAGAAATGGTGGCCCCTTTCAAGACTCCAGTAGGCACCAAAGCACCATTCCTAACACTTTCAGTTTTCTTTTCTTCGATGTTTGGATACTGCTCACTCAAACCACAGCTTTTCCCACATTCAATGGCCCCCATGGGTGTCAAGCAGGAGAGGTAGCAGAAAAAATTGAATTCTTTTTTTTTTTTCACTTGATGACATGGCACACATGAGGGGATGAGGGATGACAAGGCAGTGAGGTGGCATGACAAGTGTAAGGATAGGATGATGTGGGGATTTGTTAGATAAGGGATAAAAGCAATCACAATAACCAATAGGAAGAGGTGAGGTGGAAAGAAAATCACTTATGGAACTTGCTATTAACCAGTCCAAAGGAAATGGATAAAGCGAAATCCACCAAGCCAATAGGAGAAAAGGAGAATCTTAGCCAAAGATAAAAGGGCAAAGAATTCAAAATATCAACCACACTCACATTCTTGAAAAGGAAACAAGGACCAGCCACACCAGAAATGCTCCAGCCAACAAGATGAACCAAACTCCGGCAGCACAGCTACAAGCTCCGGCCAACAAGAAAAACCAAACTCCAGCAGCACAACTACAAGCTCCGGTGACAAGCACAACCAGCCCCAAAGCAACACCCCAGCAACAACAACAAGTAAGGACGTCCAACTTTCCGAAACAAAACAAAAAAGCTTCACCTCAGCAGGATGAAACTCAGGCCAAGCAAGCCCAAATCCAGCCAACAACACTCCCAACAACCAACCTACACCACACAATCGCACCCAAACCAACCAGACTTTCCTCCCCAAAACACGCCCACTCCAAATAGTTGCAACAACCTCTCACCACTCAAGCAGCAACAAACAAACCAGAAAAACGAAAAAAAAAAAAATAAATAATGAAAAAGATGGAGGATGGTGGTTAGATGAGGAAGAGGTGTTTACTGGTAAAGGTGGAGGATGGGTGATGAAGGTGGAGAGAGGAGAGGTGGGTGGAGGGGAAAAATGATGGAAGGTGGGCTGTCTCACTAATCCTAGAGAGAAGAGAAAGCATTTTCTCTTTTATTTTGCCAAAGATAAAAGGGGAAGAATTCAAACCAACGACCACACTCACATTCTTGAAAAGGAAACCAAGACAGCCACACCAGAGAAGCTCCAGCCAACAAGATGAACCAAACTCCGGTAGCACAGCTACAAAGCTCCGACCAGCAAGAAAAACGAAACTCCAGCAGCAGAAATACAATCTCTGGTGACAGCACGACCAGCCCCAAAGCAACCCCCTAGCAACAACAACAAGCATGGACGTCCAACTCTCCCAAACAAAACCACAAAGCTTCAGCTCAGCAGGATGAAACTTAGCCCAAGCAAGCCCAACTCCGGCCAACAACACTCCCAACACCAACCAACACCACAAAATCGCACCCAAACCGACCAGACTTTCACCACTCCAAATAACAACGTCTCCCCACTCAAGCAGCAACTAAACTGGCCAGAAAAGCTCAGAAGGAAAACGAAAATTAAGGATAATATCCTTTTGAGCCAAGAACTTCTCCACCACTATGACAGGAAGTGGGCCAAAGGGGCTAGATGTGCAATCAAGGTAGACCTTATGAAAGCTTATGATTATGTAAGATGGGATTTCATTATTAAAGCTCTAGAGCTCCTCAGGTTTCCTTTTCAGTTTATTGGGTGGGTGGAGGAGTGCATCAAAACTCCTAAATATTCTGTAGCTGTTAATGGGGTATTAACCAGATTCTTTAGTGGTTCTAGAGGGCTTAGACAGGGAGGCCCTATCTCTCCCTATCTCTTTGTGATTGCCATGGAGGTGCTATCAAGACTTCTAAATAGAGCAATGGAGGAACCTCTTTTTAAGCACAATTGGAGGTGCAAAGAGTTAAACCTAACCCATCTTTGTTTTGCAGATGATTTAATGATCTTTTGCCATGCGGATGAAAACTCTCTTGGCATTGTCAAGATAGCATTGGATCGTTTCACTTTTTGGGCGGGGTTAGAAGCAAACCCCTCAAAAAGCAACATTTTCTTCTCCGGGGTGGGTGAGGTGAGCAAACAAGCTCTTTTGTCAATCCTTGGGTATCAAGAAGGAAAGCTACCAACGAAGTATTTGGGTGTCCCTCTCATTACAAAAAGCTTTCCCTTGCTGATTGTAAACCTTTGGTGGACAAAATCTTGGCTCGCATTCAATCTTGGCGGAGCAAATTCCTCTCCTACACTGGTCAGGTAACTCTCATTAAAACCATTCTTTTAAGCATTCAAGTTTATTAGTCATCTATTTTCGTGCTCCCTTCAAAGATCCTCAATGAAATTGATGCTAAGTTAAGGGCTTTCCCATGGTCTGGGAATGACATGAAACCCTTAAAGGCCAAAGTTGCATGGGAAGAGGTTTGTGTCCCTGTTGAAGAAGGCGGGTTGGGGATTGTGAGAGCTAAGGATTGGAATAAGGCAGCCATGATGAGACATGTTTGGAATCTTAATCAGGAACATAGTGGCTTTGGATGGGCTGAGTGGATCAAAGCAACCTACTTGGAAAGAAGAGCTTTTACTAGATTTCTATACCTTCGGATGCTTCTTGGGCTTGGAGGAGCATTTTGAAGCTTAGAATGGAAGCTAGAGAGCACATCAAAGTCATCATCGGAAATGGTCAAGCAACTTATCTTTGGCATGATAATTGGCACCCAAGAGGCCTTTTCAAGGATAGATATGGCAGCCGCATTGTGTATGATTTGGGGCTACATCATCTTGCTAAGGTGTGTGAGATTTGGGATGGAACAAAGTGGAGATGGCCAATGACTAATTCGTGGGCTTTGATGGACATGAAGGATTCTATCGACTTTGATCCAAAGAAAGGCAAGGACGTGGTTGTTTTGAAGCCTAATGCATCCGATAAGTTCTCTATTGAATCGGCTTGGGAGGTTACTCGTGTGCACCAACACCAAGTGGAGTGGCATCACCTTGTATGGTTCCCAAAAGCTATTCCACGACACTCTGTGATCATGTTCATGGCATGTAAGGATCGGCTTCAGACCAGGGACAAACTGATGAGGTATGGAATAGCTTCTAGCAATGCGTGTAGTTTCTGTAATCATGGGCAAGAAACGATCGATCATCGTTTTTTTGCTTGTCCTTTCACCCAAAGGATTTGGAACCCAATCCTTGAGCTCTCTTCTCTTAGGTATGTCACCCAGCCTTGGAATTTTTATGTTAAGCACATAGCTAGTAGGTGGAGGAAGAAAAAGCTAAAGTACTCTTTAGGGAAGCTAAGTTTGCGAGCCACCGTTTACTCTATTTGGAGAGAGAGGAATAGCCAAATTTTTGTTGGGGAATGCAAAGATGCACATACTCTCTACAACTCCATCAAGAATGTGCTGAGGGAGAGGGCTATGGACCTTAGAAAGATCATAAAGAATACCTACAATAGAAGACTTGCCGAGAAATGGGGTCTCCCCATGTCTATTTTTAAAACATCCCATGGGAGGTAATTATATGGTTTGTATTTATGTGATGGGTTTTTTGTCGTGTAAGGGGATTTGGTTATATGACATCCCGGCGGGTGATTGTGCTAGAAGAGGCTACTTTGACAATTGGAAGACTTGGGGTGTTGATCTAGTGCTTTGTCTTTGTGTCATTAAATGTCCATACCTTGTTAATGTCCATGTTTATGGAATTCTTCTTGATAATGCTTATGCATATGGGTTTTGTGCTCTGATACTTTTGAACCTAACCCAGGGCATGTCCTGTGATAGGTGGGATTCATTGTATTCTTTAATCTCTACTTGGTTCCATTCCTTTGACAAGCGGAATGGGAAAAAGAGAACTTTAAGGGTAGACTTAGATAGTATCATTCTTTTGCTCCTAACCTAGGGCTTGTCCTGAGGTAGGTTGGCCGACTTTTAGGCCTTTTGTACATTCTTTCCCCTTTCTATAAAAGCTTACTTACCCAAAAAAAAAAACCAAAAAAAAAAAAAAAACATACATGAAATATAGAATTTATAATAAAAATAAACAAAAGACTTATACTAAATAATAAAGTTGTAAGCAGCATCCTAATTCGACGAGTCTAATTAATATAATTTATGAAGTCCAATTAAACAGGTGAAGTCACTCACGTTCATATTTAATCAACCCCAAAAGCAATACAAAGTACAAACACTTCAAAATCGATCCCAAACGACCTCCAATCGAACACACAATCAAACTTTTTTCAAAATCCTGGCAATTTGGTAGCTATCTTTGCTATATTTCAATTTATGAATTTGAAGTAGTAGTCTCTCCTTGCAAGTTGCAATATTATACTGTATAGAAAAGACTGAGACATTATTTCCTTTTAGAGGATAAAGAAACCTCAGAAAAGGATCTTAATATTGTGATATGACTCTTATTCTAAAAGAATTATTCCCCGAATACTTCAGCAAAACTCTTTCTCTATTTTTGACCATCCCATAAAAAATAGCAGTGTCAAATTTTGTATCCAGTTCATGGACTTTAAAGAAGGAAAGAGCAAGTCAGAGGAGTATAAAGTAAGTTGTTTGGGTGAGATTAGAGCTACATGCAATGGTCTAATTTTGCTTGATAATCGGCTGAAGAAAGGAGGACTCGTGGTGATGAATCCTATGACAAGAAAGATGGTTGCACTTCCTGTAGGTACCTTATGTCCTCCCCATGATGAATCCTTGGATTTGCACTCAGTTGGGATATCTCAGTTATGAGATTTTAAATCTTGGGACACGGTTTTGGAGAGAGGTGGATGGACCTTCTTTGGGACTTTTTGGTTGGTTTGGATGCAAACCTGTTTCGGCTATAGGGGCTTCGCATTTGATTCCTGAAATTGATGCTAGTGATTACATAGTGTCTATGGAAGTAGACATTGAAAGGTTCCAGACAATACCCCTCCCAACGGCATGTAGAAGTTATGATAGGGTCATTGAGAAGGGTGGCTTCCTCTGTTTTGTTACACTCGAAGGATTGAACATAGATATTTGGGTCTTGAAGAGGTTATCCGGAGATGTCTGGACAAAACACCATAGTATCACAAAAGGAGGTATAATTGATATGGTTCCACTTTTTAGTTTAACAATCAATGGGGATATAATTTTCACCAGAGATGAAGATGGCTCGTTTTACACTTTTGACTTCATACTCGAAGTGATGACGAAGGTTGAGACTGAAAAGGAGTGCTTCCTGCCATCCGATTCCTTCTTTCCTCATGTAAACAGCATTATCTCTTGGGAAAAAGGTCGGGATGTTTGCGATTAATTTACCTTTTGCTAGAAAGATAAGGATGCATATATTCCAGGCAATCAAGTATGCCTCAGTCACTCCATGTGAATTCTCTTTGCAGTTCTTTGTTTGCGTGTCTTCTATATACTTATACTCTTGTGGTCAGAAAGAATTGCTTCAGGAGAGTAATGTTGTAATCATGGTCTGCATGTAAGTTTGTTTGTTAAATCATTGGAGATAATATTGAACAAGGGTTTGTGAAATTATACTGTAAGTAATATGACTTTTATGTGTAAGCGACATTGGAATGATTGAAGAATCTATGCACATGAGAGTCCCATAAAATTTATAAATTTAACTAACAGAGATTGCATCTGATTATTAGAAGAATGCAAATTATATTTTTGTCAACTCTTGCCAAGAAGAATTTCCTTAAATGCATGTTATTTGATAGTCACATCTTATATGTTGAGATAACATTTCTTCAACTTAGGAAGTTGAATAAATCAATTAGTTTCCAAAATAATCAGGTCTGTTGAGATCTTTTAGGAGTAGTAATCTGTCAACCTTGTTATCTTACTGGTGAAATGTAATCCTATAAATTGGTGTTCATTCATTTCAGTAATACATATCAACAAAGCAATTTTCTGTATTCACTTCTTCTCTATTTTATCTCTTCCGAATTTGTTACATGGTATCAGAGCTTGGTTTCAATAGAGCAGAGTGAAGTCGAGACAGAAAGAAATTGGTGTCTTCATTGCAAACTCCAATTTGAAATGTCAATGTCAAGTGCAGTTGTTCTAGAAGTTCTCTTAGATAAGAACTATGAAAATAGGAAGGTTTGGCTTAAAAGTTACTTGTTGGGCCAGGGACTTTGGGACATAGTTGATGGGTCAGAAGCTAAACCTGTTGGAGCTGGGCTAAATGCATGGAAAAAGAATAATGGGAAAGCTTTACACGCAATTCAAATTCATGTGGGTCAGACATGCTCACGCACATAAGGGAGATAGAATCAGCAAAAGATGCTTGGGACCGGCTTGCCACAGTGCATGCCCATGCAAGTGGAGCAAGAAAAGAATTTTTGGAGGCTGAACTATGAGCATGCAAACAAGGAACCTGTACCATTTCTGAATATGCTTGTAAAGTGAAAGATATTTGCGATCAATTGGAAGCCATAGGTGTTCGCAAAGACAACGACACTCGAGTTGCTATCATTGCAGAAAACTTAAGGTTGGAATTTGATGCAATGAGAGTGTTAGTTCAAAAGAATAAGCCAACAATGGAAGAAGTCGTTAGTCTTTTCCTTCAGGAGGAAGCATTGCTTGAACGGCGTAAGCTAGAATCGAACAATGAAGTGAAGGATATGTCAAATGGAGCCTTTTTCTCTGCTGCTCGTGGGAGTTTTCGAAATAGAGAAACGTCTCGAGGGAGAGGTCGATCACAATATCAACAACAAAGATCTTTCAACAAAGGCAATAGAAGGCCCACAAGTTACAATTGTGGAGGAGTAGGTCATATATCCAGGGAGTGTTGGTATAATGAAAGCAACTATAATGTTGTAGATGATCATATTGACACTGTCTCAACAAAGGAACAAGATGATGGAGACAAGAAAGCAGACAACAATGAAGAGGCCTTATGTGTTATAATGGATCTAGTGAACACAGCTAACAATCAATGGTTTATTGATTCAGCATGCTCAAATCATATGACCCCAAGGGAAGATATATTCATCTCTACAGAACCATTCACAGATGCATCTGGAGACATTACTAGCGATAATACACGTCTAGAGATCAAAAAGTGAGGCGATATTGCATTACACAAATCTATGGAGGCATTCAACACTTATCTAATGTGTTGTATGTCCCAAAATTGTGTAAAAATCTTATGTCTGTAGGGCAACTAGTAGATCAAGGCTGCAATGTTGTCTTCAATGAGAATGGTTGTGAGATTCTAAAAGAAGGAAATGGGACTCTTGTGGCAACGGGTAAGAAGGTTGGTCTACTATTTGCACTAACTATGTTGCACTTCTCTTCCACCAAGATGGATTCTAGACCAAATGTTACTATACTGTGGCACAAAAGAATGGGACATTGCAATCTCTAGCGGTTGAAAGACATGTCCATGAAGAAGCTTGCAACTGGCATTCCTACCATTAGTTACATTGAAAAGCATATTTGTGATGCATGTGCTTTTGCTAAGGCATCTCGACACCCTTTCAGATCTTCTACAACAGTAGCGCACTATCCTCTTGAAGTTATTCACAGGGACGTATGGGGTCCTAGTCCAGTGGAATCCCTTAATGGTTATAGGTACTATGTCACCTTTATTGATAAATACTCTCGATACACATGGATTTATTTTCTCCATGCTAAGTCTGAAGTGTGTAAATCTTTAAGGAATTTAAAATTTTTGTTGAGAATCAATTCAATAGAAAAATAAAGAATTTACGAACTGACAATGGGGGAGAATTTACATCACATGAATTTTGTTCTTTTCTGAAAGAGCATCGTGTTCGAAGGTAGTTGACATGTGTAGGAACGCCACAACAAAATGGCATTGCGGAGAGAAAGAACCGGCATATAGTTGAAGCTGCACGAGTGATGTTAAATGACAAAGACATGCCTAAATGCTATTGGGCAGAAGCCATGAATACAGCCGTCTACTTGATTAATCGAATGCCATTAACAATCGGAATGAAGGTGCCATATCAGCTTTTGTATTAATATAAGCATGACTTGACACATTTACGTGTGTTTGGAAGCATTGCCTTTGTCAAACTTCCAACTGGACAGCAAGATAAACTTGACAAAAAGGCTGTGAAGTGCATCTTTCTTGGATACTCTTCAGAACGGAAAGCCTATCACTGCTATAATCCTCTTGAGCGTCGCATCTATGAAAGTCGAGATGTTGCATTTGATGAAAATTCTCAATGGTATCCACAATTTGAGGAACATAACAAACAGATAGAATCATTCACACCACACAATGAAAGAAATGAAGAAGTTCCAGAGACACAAGTTCCACTTCATGAAGAAAATGAAGAATCTGAATTGGAGGCTTTAGAGTCACAACAAAATGAAGATGTAGTAACATCACCAGTTTCCATCACACATCAATATTCTGAACGTCAAAGGTATCCCTCCAAACGACTTACAGATTATTATGTTTCAAACATACACTATGTGTACATGATGCAGGTCATCAACTCCCATGAACCAAAAAGTTTCAAAGAAGCAGTAAAAGATTCAAGGTGGCAAAGTGCAATGGAAGAAGAGATGAGAGCATTGATTAAGAATGCAACGTGGCAGCTGGTGCCGCTTCCAAAAGGAAAAAGAGCCATCACTTGTAAATGAACTATGGGAGTTTTTCTAAATACAACTCGTTCTCCAGACATGTATCCTCGGGATTCTCATTGAGGGATATTCAGAGGATACCTGACTGGAGGGGGGTTTTACACCAACAACCTAAGTTCTTATGGTGAAATTTTTAGGCACGACCAGAATCTTCACATAGCTAGCGTCAGGTTCGAAGAAGGGATGATATAAAAATTTTGTCCCTGAAGTTTGGTACAAGTTATATTTTAGTCTTGTAGATTTTTTTAGTAAGTTTCGATCCATGTTAGTAAAACTTTGGTCCTTGAAGTTTGCTAATGTCAGAACCAAAACATTACTGATATGTATGATTAAGAATTGAAACGTTACTAAAAAAATTCTTCAAGATTAAGGTTTTACTTAATTGAAACCACAAATGACGAAATTATTAATTTTCCGGTCGATAAATAAGCAAAACTTGCATGTCTTCAGATCATATATAATTTAATTTGCATGGTGGCGCAGTGGCAACATTCCGCATGCTAGTTGAACCAGGCAAGACCTACCCTCTCCGCATGATAAACGCAGCAAATAACGCAGACCTCTTCTTCTCAATTGCTCAACACAACCTCACTGTTGTTGGAGCCGATGGAGCCTACGTTAAACCCATTGTTTCAAACTATATCTTATTGAGCACAGGAAGATCAATTGATGTTTTGGTCACTGCAAATCAGTCACAGGGCCACTATTATATGGCCCTTAGACTGCTAGACGATACTCCAGCGACGATCCAAGCCAAAAACAGTTTGATCATTTCAATGTTACAGCAATTTTTCAATACACAGGAAATTGCACTCCTCCTTCTTCTCCTTATTTTCCGTCGGCGCTTCCTAATTTTAAGGACAATCATGCAGCCGTAACTTTCACAGAAAGATTTAGGAGCCTCGCGAGCCAAGATCACCCAGTAAATGTGCCAAAAAATATAACTACAAGAAGGTTTGTAGTGGCTTCAATGGGCATGGAATTCTTTCCAAACAAATCTTGTGATGGGTACCATGGGAATAGGTTGGTTTCAAGTTTGAACAACATAAGTTGGTCTGACTCTTCTGTAAGTATTTTGCAAGCTTATTGCAGGTATTCTTCTTTTGGTTTATTCTGAAATTATCATTCATTTTAATTAGTATTGTAACCATCCTCTAAATATCTTTAAGTCTTTTAGGTAAACGTCTTCATTTTCTACAATACAAAAATACAAACCTAATTAGATGGTGTAAACGGTTTATTACTATCATCTAACAACAACATATAAAAGACTCAAACAGAATTCTTTACTTCGAAAACTAAGAATATTTGTCTTTTAATGTTTATCGCTGTTAGTAAACAGGAATCAAGATTTGATAAAATGTGGATATTCACTGGTAGACTTTCATTTACCTTTAATTCTGTTCACAAATATTTATTTACAATTTTTAATTCAATTTTTACTTTTTAGTGTTTTTTTTTTTTTTTTTGGCGCTATCTATATATATGTGTGTGCACATGTGCGTGCATGTGTGTCTGCGGTGTGTGCGCGCGTGCGTGCGTGCGTCCATATGTGTGCTCACGCGCACATGCATGCATGCGTGTGTGTGTGCGTGCATGTGTGCATGCGAGAGTGTGTGTGCGCGCATGCGTGCGTGCGTGAGTGAGTGCATGTGTGTGTTTGTGCATGCGTGTGTGTGTGTACGCATGCATGCATGTGTGTGTGTGTGTGTGTGTGTGTGTGAAAATTGATAACTAGAGTGGTATAAATTTGTGAATGCAAGAATCTGAGCGGAGTATACAAAACAAATTTCCCAGATGATCCAGCAAATCCTTATAATTACACATGAGAGAATCTAGACGTGTATAAAATGATGATACCAGTGATGGATACTAGGGTGAAAGTATTAGTGGTGGATACTAGGGTGAAAGTATTGGCATATGGTGAAGAAGTAGAGATTGTATTTCAAGGGACAAATGCTTTTAATGCAAGTGAAGCTCATCCTTTCCATCTCCGTGGACATAGCTTTTAGTTGTTGGATCTGGCACAGGCAATTTTAATGAACAAACTGTTGAGATAACATTGATTGAACTTAGGAAGTTGAATAAATCAATTAGCTTCCAGAATAATCAGGTCTGTTGAGATCTTTTAGGAGTAGTAATCTGTCAACCTTGTTATCTTCTGTTGAGTCTTTATAGGAAAACTGGTGAAATGTAATCCTATAAATTGGTGTTCATTCATTTCAGTATTATAGATCAATAAAGCAATTTTCTGTATTCACTTCTTCTCTATTTTATCTCTTCCGAATTTGTTACATGGTATCAGAGTTTGGTTTCAATAGAGCAGAGTGAAATCGAGATAGAAAGAAATTGGTGTCTTCATTGGAAACTCCAATTTGAATTAAATGTCAATGTCAAGTGCAATTGTTCCAGAAGTTCTCTCAGATAAGAACTATGAAAATTGGAAGGTTTGGCTTAAAAGTTACTTGCTGGGCCAGGGACTTTGGGACATAGTTGATGGGTCAGAAGCTAAACCTATTGGAGCTGGACTAAATGCATGGAGAAAGAATAATGGGAAAGCTTTGCACGCAATTCAAATTTCATATGGGTCAGACATGATCACTCACATAAGGGAGATAGAATCAGCAAAAGATGCTTGGGACCGGCTTGCCACAGTGCATGCCCATGCAAGTGGAGCAAGAAAAGGATTCTTGGAGGCAGAACTACGAGCATGCAAACAGGGAACCTGTACCATTTCTGAATATGCTCATAAAGTGAAAGATATTTGCGATCAATTGGAAGCCATAGGTGTTTGTAAAGACAACGACACTCGAGTTGCTATCATTGTAGAAAACTTAAGGCCAGAATTTGATGCAATGAGAGTGTTAGTTCAGAAGAATAAGCCAACAATGGAAGAAGCCGTTAGTCTTTTCCTTCAGGAGGAAGCATTGCTTGAACGGCGTAAGCTAGAATCGAACAATGAAGTGAAGGATATGTCAAATGAAACCTTTTTCTCTGCTGCTCGTGGGAGTTTTCGAAATAGAGGAAGATCTCGAGGGAGAGGTTGATCACAGTATCAACAACAAAGATCTTTCAACAAAGGCAATAGAAGGCCCACATGTTACAATTGTGGAGGAATAGGTCATATATCCAGGGAGTGTTGGTATAATGAAAGCAACTATAATGTTGTAGATGATCATATTGACACAGTCTCAACGAAGGAACAAGATGATGGAGACAAGAAAGCAGACAACATTAAAGAGGCCTTATGTGTTATAATGGATCAAGTGAACACTGCTAACAATCAATGGTTTATTGATTCGGCATGCTCAAATCATATGACCCCAAGGGAAGATATATTCATCTCTACAGAACCATTCACAGATGCATTTGGAGTCATTACTGGAGATAATACACGTCTAGAGATCAAAGGGCGAGGCGATATTGCATTACACAAATCTAATGGAGGCATTCAACACTTATCTAATGTGTTGTATGTCCCAAAATTGTGTAAAAATCTTATGTCTGTAGGGCAACTAGTAGATCAAGGCTATAATGTTGTCTTCAATGAGAATGGTTGTGAGATTCTAAAAGAAGGAAATGGGACTCTTGTGGCAACGGGTAAGAAGGTTGGTCGACTATTTGCACTAACTATGTTGCACTTCTCTTCCAACAAGATGGATTCTAGTACAAATGTTACTATACTATGGCACAAAAGAATGGGACATTGCAATCTCCAGCGGTTGAAAGACATGTCCATGAAGAAGCTTGCAACTGGTATTCCTACCATTAGTTACATTGAAAAGCATATTTGTGATGCATGTGCTTTTGCTAAGGCATCTCGACACCCTTTTAGATCTTCAACAACAGTAGCGCGCTATCCTCTTGAAGTTATTCACAGTGATGTATGGGGTCCTAGTCCAGTGGAATCACTTAATGGTTACAGGTACTATATCACCTTTATTGATGAATACTCTCGATACACATGGATTTATTTTCTCCATGCTAAATCTAAAGTATGTAAATTCTTTAAGGAATTTAAAATTTTTGTTGAGAATCAATTCAATAGAAAAATAAAGAATTTACGAACTGACAATGGGGGAGAATTTACATCACATGAATTTTGTTCTTTTCTGAAAGAGCATGGTGTTCGAAAGCAGTTGACATGTGTAGGAACGCCACAACAAAATGGCATTGCGGAGAGAAAGAATCGGCATATAGTTGAAGCTGCACAAGCGATGTTAAATGACAAAGACATGCCTAAATGCTATTGGGCAGAAACCATGAATACAACCGTCTACTTGATTAATTGAATGCCATTAACAGTCGGAATGAAGGCGCCATATCAGCTTTTGTATCAATATAAGCCTGACTTGACACATTTACGTGTGTTTGGAAGCATTGCCTTTGTCAAACTTCCAACTGGACAACAAGATAAACTTGACAAAAAGGTTGTGAAGTGCATCTTTCTTGGATACTCTTCAGAACGGAAAGCTTATCGCTGCTATAATCCTCTTGAGCGTCGCATCTATGAAAGTCGAGATGTTGCATTTGATGAAAATTCTCAATGGTATCCACAATTTGAGGAACATAACAAATAGATAGAATCATTCACACCACACAATGAAAGAAATGAAGAAGTTCCAGAGACACAAGTTCCACTTCATGAAGAAAAGGAAGAATCTGAATTGGAGGCTTTAGAGTCACAACAAAATGAAGATGTAGTAACATCACCAGTTTCCATCACACATCGATATTCTGAACGTCAAAGGTATCCCTCCAAACGACTTGCAGATTATTATGTTTCAAACATACACTATGTGTACATGATGCAGGTCATAAATCTCCATGAACACAAAAGTTTCAAAGAAGCAGTAAAAGATTCAGGTGGCAAAGTGCAATGGAAGAGAGATGAGAGCATTGATTAAGAATGCAACGTGGCAGCTGGTGCCGCTTCCAAAAGGAAAAAGAGCCATCACTTGTAAATGGATTACAAGAAAAACGGAAATCCAATGGCAAATTGAAAGATCAAAGCGAGATTGGTGGCAAGAGGGTTCTCTCAAACCTATGGTGAAGATTATGATGAGACATTAGTCTGTAGCAAAATTGTTAGGAAACGACCCGGTTGCGCAGCAAGAAAACAAAAATTTTACAACTACGGATCGTTCCTTAGAACCCAAAATCAGGGCATAGATTTTACAGTTTAGCATAATATGAATCTGCAGAAAAATAAATCCAAAGGTTTTAGATTTATACCCACGTTTGGAGGCTCCACCAATGTTGTCTCTGAATGTGTTGCTACACGATCCAAGTGTAGGATCGAACCAAGAAGTCCACACGAAGACAACCACCAAGAACCAAGGAGGGATTTGCTAGATCCTCCTTGGCCTTAAGAAATCAAGAAGAAGATCAGTATTTGATTTTCAATCAAACAGTGAGATTGGCGTGAGAGAGTGTATAAGGGGCTGCTGTGTTTTCTTTTTAAAATTTTTAAGAATGAATCACACACTTCTTTTTATAGGCAAACCAAGTTGCCCTATTCCACATGGAATGGGCTTGGGCTCCAACCCAAAAACACCCCTGTTGCCAAACAATCCCAATTTGATATTTAATTTAATCATTATCTTAATTAAAAATCAATTAATATTTAATTAACATTAACAAAATGATGATTTAATTAATATGTGCGAACACACATTTAACCGTAATTCACTATTTAATTTTTTAACAAATTAAATAATAGGCTACGACCTCAGCAAATTTAATTGCACTGTGAAATTACCAAATACCCTTTTGCTAAAAGACGAAAACGCCCTTCTTCTTCTTGGCTCTTAAATTATCTTCTGTGTGTGACCATAGGCTCCTCATCCTAACGGTAGTATAGTATCGCGATTAAACACAATTAATCGTCTCACTAATACACAGACCAAGGTTGGCCCCTAGCAAGGCATCATGGCCACCCGATAGATTGATTCAGCAAAGTAGCTACCTTTCAACGATATGGTTACCGTACAATCGATCTTTCATCATACGTTATCTCGACGGACGAAGGCATAGAAATAGTGTCAACCTTCGGTTACTCTCGATATTATATATTCAGTTTGACCAATGACCCGTATCATAATTTGGATAGAGCAACAACTCAATCCCACTGTGGCCACAGTTTTAGTGTCATGCCATATACTGAATTGCGCCGTGAGATAACTTCTCCTACCCGGGAGTGATGAATCCTTATCAATCCACCATAGTCTTGATACACTCTTGATATAGCCAACACCACCGTACTGACAGCTCTGAATAGACTGCGTTAGGCTAGTGTCAAACTGTACCAATCGGGCACAAGGCATCTGGTGATCTAAGTTAAGGATCACATGCACCACCATTCGTTAGAGGATTTGTTCCATAGACACTGGGGTTACCATCCATATGGAATCCTCTGGTGGGTCAGTCCAGTGAACTGCTGCGGTATATCCGCCTACAACAAGCACATGTGTGCACCAGGTTGTCACAAACAACCTTGACAAGTGAGATCAGTCACTGCCTTCGACAGGGTCGTTCAACACTATGATAGCCTTACCGTATTATCGTGCCCTTACCAGAAAATACTGGGCTACGGACGTTTCTAGAATGGCCACCATATGTGCCAATGGGTTCTCACTATCAAGATTTGAAACACTTGATACCCTCGTCACGGTTCTACCATTCTATGGACATATATCAATACTATTGCAATAATAATGATTTACGGATATAGAATAAATGCCTTTTATTATGATTAATGAACATTATTACAAAGAGTCAATTCACAATAATTGATTGGCTCTAGGGCATCGACTCTAACAATCTCCCACTTGCACTATAGCCAATCATTCATGTATTTAAACCAAATGATTTCAAGTGCCTTTCATGCTTTGCTGCGACAGAGGCTTTGTTAGTGGATCTGCGAGATTGTCGTCAGTATGCACTTTACTAATCTGCACGTCTTTCCTCTCAACTATCTCTCTGATGAGATGGAATCGTCTGAGTATGTGTCTGGACTTTGATGAGACCGTGGTTCCCTAGCTTGAGCAATTGCTCCATTGTTGCACAATAGATGTCTATAGGATCAACAATCGTAGGAACCACACCAAGTTCAATGACGAACTTCTTAATCCAGACTGCCTCCTTGGCCGCATCTGACAATGCAATATACTCGCTCCATTGTAGAGTCCGCTACAGTGCTTTGCTTGGAGCTCTTCCAGCTCACTGCAGCATTGAGACAAAATACAAACCCTGATTGCGATCGATAATCGTCTTTATCCGTTTGGAAACTAGCATCACTGTATCCTCTTACAGTGAGTCATCTTCCCCTCCATAAACCAAGAACATATCCTTAGTCCTCTTCAAGTACTTAAGAATATTCTTGACAGCCATCCAGTGACGCTCACCTGGATCCGATTGATATCTACTACAAGTGCTCAAAGCACATGAGACATCAATCCGAGTACATAGCATGGCATACATGATGGATCCAATTGCTGATGCATATGGGATCCTCTCATCCTATCTCTCCATCTTGTGTTTAGGACACAATTCCTTAGAGAGATAAAACACCATGTGACATCGGAAGAAATCCTTTCTTGGATTCTTCCATACTGAATCGTTTCAGTACTTTGTCAATATATGCACTCTGACTTAGGCCAAGCAACCTACGCGATCTATCACGATAGATCTTTATACAAGGATGTAGGCTGCTTCCCTAAGTCTTTCATGGAGAAGCACTTGGATAACCAAGTCTTTACCGACTGCAAGTTCGGTATATCTCCCGATCAGAAGTATGTCATCGACATACAACACTAGGAATGCTACTGCGTCCCACTCACTTTCTTGTAAACACAGGGCTCATCTTCGTTTTTGATAAAACCGAATTCTTTTACGGCCTCATCAAAACGAATGTTCCAGCTCCTTGAAGCTTGCTTGAGTCCATAAATGGATCTCTGCAACTTGCATACCTTATTAGCTTGACTATCAAGAACGAAACCATCAGGTTGTGTCAATACACATCCTCCTCAAGGTTTCCGTTCAGGAAAGCAGTTTTGACATCCATTTGCCAAATCTCATAGTCATGATATGAAGCAATTGCAAGCATAATCGGATGGATTTAATCATGGCAACCGGCGAAAAGGTTCTTCATAGTCAATGCCATGAATTGTTTGAAACTTTGGCAACACAGCGTGCTTTATAAGTATGCACGTTGCCATCCATGTCAGTCTTCTTCTTGAAGACCCATTACACCCTATGGTTTTACCCCTTCAGGTGGTTCCACCAGAGACCACACTTGGTTCTGGTACATGGAGTCCATCTCAGATTTCATGGCTTCAAGCCATTTAATGGAATCTGGATCCGATATAGCGTCTTCGTAGGTTCTGGGTTCATCGTTGATTGACTAGTACGTCACCATGTTGAGTCAAGAGATAACCGTATCTCTGGGCTATGGCGTACTCTCCAGATCTACGTAGCTCCTGTGCTACCTGAGGTGGTTCTTTTGATCCACAATTTGTGGAGTAACTCCGCATGAGCTCAACCACTCCTTGTGGCACATCATCCCGTCCTTCGTTAGTTAATCTTGTGGTTCTAGAACTTCATCAAGTTCTATTTTTCTCCCACTAGTACTTCTTAGAAAATGTTCTTTCTAGGAAGACACCAGATCGAGCAACAAAAATTTTGCGCTCTTCTGGGTGGTAGAAATAGTGTCCTTTGGTCTCCTTTGGATACCCACAAATATACAATTACAGGATTTTGGGCCCAGCTTGTTCGAAGTCAATTTCTAACATAAGCTTCGCAACCCCAATCCTTAGATAAGACAAGTTGGGCTTTCGCCCACTCCATAGCTCATATGGAGTCTTATCTACGACTTTGACGGCAACGGTTTAAAAAGTGAGTCGCAGTCTCTAGGGCAATAACCCCAGAACGATGCAGGTAAATCACTAAAAACTCATCATGGACCAACCAGTCAAGTAAGGTCCTATTCTCCTTTCGAAACTCCATTGTGTTGGGGTGTATAGGAGGGGTGAGTTGTTATACTATCCCACATTCCTTCAGGTACTCAGAAAACCCGAGCTTAAGTATTCACCTCCTCGATCCGACCGAAGAGCTTAATACTTTTGCCCAACATATTCTGTACTTCATTCCGAATTCCTTGAATTTATCAAAGGCTTCAGATTTATGTCTCATAGGTAGACATAACCATATCTACTGAAATCATCAGTAAATGTGATGAAGTATGAATATCCACCTCTGGCTTCAACTGTTAGTGGACCACATACATCACTATGGATGATGCCTAACAGTTCAGTAGCCCTTTCACTTTGTCCTGTGAAAGGAGACTGGTCATCTTGCCTAAAAGGCATGACTCGCATACCTCAAATGACTGAAAGTCAAAAGGGGCCAAAACTCCATCCCTTTGAAGTTTTGCAATGCGAGTCTTATAACATGACACAATCTACAATGCCAGAGTATGTTTGGTTTGATCGCTATGTTTAGCTTTCTTGGTTTCAATATTGAGAATATCTTTATTGTTAAATCAAGAACAATAATCATTATAAACCTTGCAATTCCAAATAGAATACCATTCAAACTAAAGGACAACAATCCATTAATATCTCAAAAATGATACCCATATTATCCAAAACGGATACTGAATAAATTTCTAGAAATAGAAGGTACGTGATAACAGTATGTAGTTCCAACAATAAGCCCGTAGGCAAAGATAAACAATAAGTCCTACAGCTAATGCAGCCACATGTGCTCCATTTCCAACTCGTAGGTCACCTCTCCCTTGGCGAGCACTCTACTCTGCCTAGTCCCTGCACATCAGTACAAATGTGAGTACACATCCTGTGTCCATGACCCAAGATGTGTGAGGGAGAGAAGTTAATCTCAATCATGAAAGTACCTGAGGTCGTAGCCTCTGACTTCTTCTACTTGCGAGGAAAGCCTTGCAGTGTTTCCTCCAGTGGCCAGGCTTGCCACAAAAGAAGCAGACTACCTTGCCCTTTCCTATGCCACTCTCAGGCCAAGAGCAACTGTCCTTTGGGCTTAGGCTTGGGTTTGGCCTTGGCCTTACCCTTGCCGTTACCCTTGCTTTACTGGCAGCAACCAGTAAAACAGGTTGGACTTTTTCAAGTCCTGCTCTGCAGTCCCAGCATGTTCAGAAGTTCTGACAGGGTTTTCTCCTCGGTTTCATATTGAAATTCATTATGAACGGAGCACATAGAGTCAGGCAAGGATGCAGAATTAAATCCATTTGTAATTCGCATCCAAGCCACATCCCAAGTCTCAAGCCTCAATGTGCTCGATCATCTTGAGCACATGAGGACCAACTTGGGCACCTCAGTCAGACGACTCCAAACAGTGCTTTCGACACTTGTACCTCTCATGTCGAGCATTTGTTTCATAAAGCTCCTGAGGTGTAGAATTATGGAAGAAGCATCCATATTCTCATGCTGCTTTTGCAGCATAGGTGTCATCGATGCTAACATCAAGCATTGTACGCTATCAGCATCATCAAGGAACTTTTGATAAGTATCCTTAACTTCCTGAGTGGCATCGGATCAGGCTCAGCCATGTATGGCTTTTCAAGGATATACAATTTCTTTTCTGACTTAAGTATGATCCGAAGATTCGATACAGTCTGAGAAATGGATCCATCCAACCTGTTTTCTTTTCGATTATCGGTCGCAGGTTCATAATACTCATTTTCGGTGAATCTACAATTGCAGAAAAGATAAAGTTATTATAAGGTTCATTATTAATATGGTCTTTTATTAAACGATGCTCCCACTATTTTACTCAAGCCAATAGCCCTCACTATTAACTCGGGAAAGCCCGTTGGTTTCTAGTGGACCGAGATCCCATCCTGCCCATTTCAAACCTTCGCTTTGGCGAACAAGCCAAAATGGGTTGATTAGGTAGGCCAACAAACTTAATCCACACCAATTGATAGCTCCCACTATCAAACTCAAATGTGAAAAAGCCAACGCCAATCACACAATTCAATGGCTCCAAACATGTCCTCAAGTGTGATTCTCAGTATCAGTAGAGTGGACACTACATGTCACACACGTACACATAATATGTGTACTGCTCTACTATGCTATGACGCGTTTATCAACCTTGCTTTGGCGAACAAGCAAAACCGTCATTTTAAGTCGACCCATCACCATTAAGGAAAACTCCAATGAATTTAACCTCCCACTGGTAGAAGTGTACCCTTCGCTTTGGCGAACAAGGTTTCGACGAACAGTGGTTTGATTAAAACCATGGTGATGGAAGGCAGAGGTGACTTAAATACTTAGTTGAGGGGTTGTTATTTAATGTCTCATCAGATTATTATCTTTGTTAGAATGACATTGTTTGGCATGTTATTCAACATTCAACCTTAGCATGCATTCTAAACAAAATATTAAACGTGCCGGTACATGGCCTAACTAAAACCGATCTCCTCGAGCCTAGAGGGATCGGGGGGTCACCTAGGGATCCTGTAACAAAATCTTGAGTCTTCAAGTATGGTTGCCTCGTCCTTCGCTCCGTCTCCAGGTACATTACAAAAACATCATTCTAAATTACAATAAAATTAATATTAAACTAATTTTACATCAACAAATTTAGAAACCTCGTTACATTCGAGGGGAATGAGATGAGAAAAGAATGTACATTAAGAAGAAGAGAGAGGCAGGACACGCAGGCCCTATTTAAAATATTACAGCCATACATACCCAAAATAATTTAAAACATTCACCCTAGGTTAAGGCTCTGTACGCGCACCATGCAATATACAAACAAGTACAAAGCATACATTTCAAAAACAATCAAATTTTGAATTGGGTGGGTTAATTAATTAATTACCTCTTAAATGTGCAGAATGTACATTGGCTTTATAGGTTATTAAAACTGCAGATTAGTCCCTTTCAGGAAAAAAAAATACAGAATGGGGAAAACTACATCCTTCGCCGGGCGAAGGTTTTATCTTTGCCCGGCGAGGATTTACAGTATGCATTTCGCTCTGGCATACTTCGCCGCGGCGAAGGTTTTACTTCGCCGCGGCGAGGATTTAAATTAGGTCTAGCCGCCACAGATTTCGCGCGGCGAAGGTTTATCTTCGCCGCGGCGAAACTGTCCAGAGGCTCAGCTTCGCCGCGGCGAAACCTGGAAATCCCAATTCCTAAGTTCAGTTTTGCAGTTTTGTGTAAACACTAATCCAAATCAAATCAAACGCACACGCGTTCAACCAGGATATTAACCCACCATATAACATTCATCAACACATTTTAAACCAGTTATCATTTGAACATTCAGCATAAACTGATTTTTCAGATTTACAGATTTTTCAAAAACTGGGTTTTTCATGGCAGATTCTCAAGGCAGCATGTTATCAACAAATACATGTATCAACATTCAATAACTGTAAATCTAGTACCCTAAGGCTCTGATACCACTGTTAGGAAAGACCGGTTGCGCAGCGGAAAACAAAAATTTTAAAACTACGGATCGTTCCTTAGAACCCAAAATCAGGGCATAGATTTTACAGTTTATGCATAATATGAATCTGCAGAAAAATAAATCCAAAGGTTTAGATTTATACCCACGTTTGGAGGCTCCACCAATGTTGTCTCGAATGTGTTTGCTACCGATCCAAGTGTAGGATCGAACCAAGAAGTCTACACGAAGACAACCACAAGAACCAAGGAGGATTTGCTAGATCCTCCTGGCCTTAAGAAATCAAGAAGAAGATCAGTATTGATTTTTCAATCAAACAGTGAGATTGGCGTGAGAGAGTGTATAAGGGGCTGCTGTGTGTTTTCTTTTTAAAATTTTTTAAGAATGAATCACACACTATTCTTTTTATAGGCAAACCAAGTTGCCCTATTCCCACATGGAATGGGCTTGGGCTCCAACCCAAACACCATGTTGCCAAACACTCCCATTTGATATTTTAATTAATTCATCATTATCTTAATTAAAAATCAATTAATATTAATTAACATTTACAATAATGAGATTTAATTAAATATGTGCGAACACACATTAACCGTAATTTCAATTATTTAATTTTTAACAATAAATAATAGGCTACGACCTCAGCAAAATTAATTGCACTGTGAAATTACCAAAATACCCTTTTGCCTAAAAAGACGAAAACGCCCTTCTTTCTTCTTGGTCTTAAATTATCTTTATGTGTGTGACCCATAGGCTCCTATCATACGGTAGTGTATAGTATCGCGATTAACACCAATTAATCGTCTCACTAATACACAGACCAAGATTGGCCCCTAGCAAGGCATCATGGCCACCCGATAGATTCGATTGCACAAGTAGCTACCTTTCAACGATATGGTTACCGTACAATACGATCCTTTCTCTACGTTATCTCGACGAGACGAAGGCATAGAAATAGTGTCAACCTTCGGTTACTCTCGATATATATATTCAGTTTCTGGACCAATGACCGTTCATAATCTGGATAGAGCAAAAACTCAATCCCATGTGGCCACAGTTTTAGTGTCATTGCCATATACGAATGCGCCGTGAGGATAACTTCTCCCGTACCGGGAGTGATGAATCCTTTATCAATCCACATAGTTTGATACACTCTTGATATAGCCAATCACCACCGTACTGACAGCTCTGAATAGAACTGCGTTAGGTCGTGTCAAAATGTACCAATCGGTGCACAAGGCACTCGGTGATCTCAAGTCTAAGGATCACATGCACCACCATCGTTAGAGGATTGTTCCATAGACACTGGGGTTACCATCCATATGGAATCCTCTGGTGGGTCAGTCCAGTGAACTTGCTGCGGTATATCCGCTACAACAAGCACCCATGTGTTGCACCAGGTTGTCACCAAACAACCTGACAAGTGAGATCAGTCACTGCCTTTCGACAGGGTCGTTCAACAATATGATAGCCTTACCGTGATTATCTGTGCCTACTTCGAAAATACTAGGTACGGAAGTTAGAATGGCCACCATATGTGCTCATAGGGTTCTCACTATCAAGATTTGAAACACTTGATACCCTCGTCACGGTTCTACCATTCTAAGGACATATATCAATACATATTGCAATAATAATGATTTACGCGATATAGAATAAAATGCCTTTTATTATTGATTAATGAACATTATTACAAAGAGTCAATTCCACAATAATTGATTGGCTCTAGGGCATCGACTCTAACAAAAATTGCTAGCATTCGTGTCATCATCTCCATTGAAGCATCAAAAGGATGGAAACTCCACCAAATGGACGTGAAAAATGCATTCCTACATGGAGAGATTGATAAAGAAGTATACATGGAGTAAGTTGAAGGATTTGAAGATGCAAAAAGGCCAAGCTACGTATGCAAACTCAAGAAGGCGTTGTATGGACTAAAACAAGCTCCTAGAGCTTGGTTTAGTAAGGTTAGAGAAATTTTCAATTCACATCAGTTTGCTTCCACCCATTCTGATTCATGCATCTTTGTTAAAATCTCCCCTAAATCAACAACTATATGTGCAATATATGTTGATGACCTAATAATCATGGGAAGTAACTCTGATGATGTTGACAGTTTTAAGAAATCCTTGTTCCAACAATTTGACATGATAGATTTGGGAAAGCTTCAGTTCTTTCTAGGAATTGAAGTTTTAAGGACATATGAAGGCATACTAATTGTTCAGAAGAAGTTTGCTCTAGATCTTCTTGCAAAGTTTGGTTTTCTGGATGCAAAATCAGTGGCAACTCCATTAGAAGTCAACCACAAATTGTCACAAGAAGGAGCGCACATTGATGATCTGCAACTATATCGAGAGATTGTTGGTAGTCTTGTTTATTTAACAATCACTTGTCCTGATTTGGCCTATTCATTAGGCATTGTAAGTCAATTCATGCAAAGTCCAAGGGAGCCACATCTAGATGCAGTCAAGCGGATTCTGAAATATTTGAAAGGAACAATTGATGAAGGAGTTTTTTACAATCAGGGTATACCGATCAAGCTATCAGGATACTGTTATGCAGATTGGGCAGGAGACCTATCTACTCGTAGATCAATTTCTGGATTTTGTTTTAATCTTGGCTCTGGAAGTGTCTCATGGGCAAGCAAGAAACAACCAACTGTTGCACTGTCTTCAACCGAAGCGGAATATAGGGCTGCTATGTTAGCTACTTGCGAGAGTATTTGGTTGACTCACCTAATTAAAGATTTGGGAGAAAAGGTTGATTACAAAGTTCCTATCAAAAGTGACAGCATCAGTTCTATAATGTTAGCATCTAATCCAACATTTCACGCTCGTACGAAACACATTGAGGTTCACTATCACTTCATTTGTGAGAAGATTATTAGCAAAGAGATTGATTTGCTCTACATTTCAACAAAGGATGAAGTTGCTGACATTTTCACCAAAGCTTTATGTTCAGATCAGTTCAACGGATTCAAGAAAGCTTAGGAATAAAGAATGTTGAGGAACTAAGCAATGAGAGGGGGTGTTGAGATAACATTGCTTGAACTTAGGAAGTTGAATAAATCAATTAGCTTCCAGAATAATCAGGTCTGTTGAGATCTTTTAGGAGTAGTAATATGTCAACCTTGTTATCTTCTGTTGAGTCTTTATAGGAAAACTGGTGAAATGTAATCCTCTAAATTGGTGTTCATTCATTTCAGTAATACATATCAATAAAGCAATTTTCTGTATTCACTCCTTCTCTATTTTATCTCTTCCGAATTTGTTACATTATAATCATATTTGATTGTGGGGTTGAAATAAACCAGGCTTCGTTTGGTTCACAATTGGGTGTTTTTGGGAAAAGTTTTCTGAAAAAAGTTAAAAAAAAAAAGTTGAATTGGGCGGGTATTATGATGTAGAATTTATAAATTATAAAATACCCTCTATATTTGTTTATTTACAAAACACCCCCTATAATAAAATCTTAAAAGTTAACAAAAACACCCCCAACCCAATGTCAAATACGGACAACCGGCCACCACCGCCGGAGGGTGGCCGGGTTCACTGTATTGGCGCATGACCGGCTGGATCTTGCCGGTCATGCGCCGATCTGGCCGTATTTGCTCGTCAACGACGACCAACAAACGGTCGTCGTTGATGGTCAACGACGACCGTTTGTTGGCCGTCGTTATAAACTGTTACGGCCAAAGATCTGGCATTTTCCGGTCAGATTAGATCGGTGCACTACCGGCCAGATTTAGTCGGTAGTGCGCCATCCTAACAGATTCCAACCATTTTCCTGCAGTGGTGGCCGGAATCTGGTAAATATGAATTACTGGGGTGTTTTTGTAATTTTTAAAAAAATATTTAGGGGTATTTAATTAAATTATCAAATTTAAGGGGTTTAAAAAAAGTTGAATAATATTGAGAGTAGTATTCCCAAAAATCAAAGTTTTTGGGTATTTTACTGTTTAACTTTTTTGGGAATACTAAAAGTAGTATTCTGAGAATTGAAACAAACGAAGCCTGGGTCTTTTTAATCATCTTTAATTCTTGTTTCTTCCTATATTTTCTCTTTATACTTTTATTTGGTCATTTCTCTTTTTTGTCTGCTAAAGTGTGTGGTTCGGAACTTGTTATATGATATAGGGTCGGGCCTAGGAATTAACTTTAGAAGGGCAAATTTAAAAATAATATAATATAAAATAGGAGAAAAGTAAATAAGTTGAGTCAAATACAGAAACGTTCATACAAATACAAGATGGGCAAAGCAAAAACAAAAAACAAAAACCTAAACTAAACCAAAATAACGAAAAGAAAAAAAGAGCACTGGGGTCACCAGCCCCCACACATCAATAGTTGGGTCCGTCCATGATGATACTTGCTGCTATGTTTGATTATGTGATTCTAGTGAGATTCTTAAACGATAAATCCTAAAATAACATCAAACCTTTGGGGTGGACAATTAGACCTCTAATTAAAAGAGTTAAAAATGTAATGCTAAATTTATAAAATAAATAATTCAATATATATATATATATATATAGAGGGTGTTGCTACATATAACCATCTCATTATTTTAGAAGGTAAATATATACAAAAATAACCATAAAATCATATTAATTGATTTCATTTCTCTTACTGAAAAATATCAAGTGTTTGATCTTTATCATATTCAGTATCTTAAATTTATAAAATGCTAAACCTCGTTAAATCATTAGTTTGATGTTGAATAAACTACTTGAAAATTGATAATGTTAAATGAGCTAATCCAAGAGTTAAATATCCTCCACTTAAATGGTCAAATGCAAAAATCACGGTTGAATTTGATAGCCCAAACTTCACTTTCGCCGTTATAAGAGCAGCTTCTCCTACACACCTCAATAGTCACTCCCAACTCCAACTGCTCTTTTCTTCTTCTCCGAACCAAAACCCAAACAAACCCTATTCTCCCTCAATTTGAACCAAGTCAATTTTGTTGATTCCCACGGATTCCTATCTTCCTCTCATTTTTTAGCAGATGAAATATAAAAACCTCTTTCTTTAACTGCTTTTATTTGTGGGTATTCTTTACAAGTACACTTGAAGGAGTCAATTTTGTTATATGGTTCTATGAGGAGACAAGGTATTGACCTGGTTTCTTTTACGTTTTCTGCACTTTTTAAGGCCTGTAGTGAGATTCTCGATGTGAATTTGGGTAGGTAGTTGCATACTAGACGATTTTGGTTGGCGGTTTTGTGTTTGATCTATATGTCGATAATACCTTGATTGATAGGTATGTAAAATGCGGGTTTTTAGATTGTGGGCGTAAGGTGTTTGATGAAATGCCTGAAGAAGACGTGATTTCTTTGACTCTGTTGATTGTTGCATATACCAAGTGTGGGGATATGAAATCTGCTAGTGTTTGATGGGTTGCCTTTAAAGGATATGATGGCCTGGACTGCGAGGGTCACTGGTTACACATAGAATGCTAGGCCTAGAGAAGCAATAGGATATTTTGAGAGAATGCAAAATTTAGGTGTTGAAACAGATGAAACTACTTTGGTTGGTGTTACTTCAGCATGTGCTCAACTGGGTGCAATCAAGTATGCTAATTGGATTTGTGATATAGCGTTGATTGATGATAGGTGTTTCTTGCAATGGCTTGTTAAGGTTGGTATTTTTCTTTTTGTTATTGATTTTTGTCCTTTATTCTTAGACTTGCTAACATGTTTGCTCTTCACAGATCCCATCAGAGCAGAAGCAGTTGAGGGCACGTCAGATCAGTGCTCAACAAATTAACAAGGTAGAAGAACTTTGGAAGACAAATCCTGATTCTACCCTTGAAGATCTTGAGAAGCCTGGTGTGAATGATGAACCTCAACCTGTGGCCTTGAAGTATGAAGATGCATATCAGGTTTCTGTGTTCACAAATAATTTAAAATTTTGGTTTGGTGTATCAAATGATAATATTTGAAGAAATTGCAATTAGTCTCATGGCTATTAATCTTGAATCCCTTTCTCTTGCAGTATCAAAATGTATTTGCACCACTTATCAAGCTTGAAGCTGACTATGATAAAGTATGCATCATGATTTATGGCGATTAGAAAGTAAAGAAAAGTTTGAATATTTGTACTAAAGGCTATTTTGGGTAAAGAAAAAAGAGGTTTTCTGGAAATTTAAAATCAAATTCCTGTAAGATTAAATTAAAAATGGTGAGAATCCCTTTTATAAAATTTTAATAACGAATTAACACTATCTTGTCGAACAAAGAAAGAGTGCATTATAGTTTTAGACAATTCAGCCTCCTGAAATGGCATTATTATTAAGTTTCCAAATATTAATGTTTGTTTGCTGCTAGTCTAGATCAAGTTATCTTGACCAGTATGTTGAAGGAAAAAAAGAAGGATATTCCAGATAAATGTGCAAACGAGTTGGAATCATGAAAGCAATAAACATTTCCCTGGATAGACACTGTTAGGGTAATATTGGAATGAACTTTCACATGTTTCACTTGTGTTACTGAAGTCTCATTATTATGCAAGTACTGACCAGGAAGTCATCTGAGGCAAGAAGCTTGAATTCAAATGAGACCAATTTTGGTAATTTGGTAAGTTTGGTGTTCTATGGACTATGCATTAGGAGTAACAAACTAGTTCATATGATGAATATCACCATCTTTGTGACCTTTTTTCTGGCTTTGTCTGTTCCCAGGTCAGCAGTGCACAGCATCTTAGTTGGTCAATAAAGATACTCTGTAAGACTTAAACCTTCTTTCTCCTTTTAGTATTCTTTCCAAGGTTGTAATTGGAGGCATTGGAGGTTGTACACCATTACTTTGATGATATACTTGCTAAAAGAATGTTATGTGAAAAATATCTCCATGTTTATGATCTTTCTTCTTGCTTATTTGCTTAGCCAACTTTAATTTATGTCTTCATTAGCTCATTTTATGATGTGGGTCCAGTGGATTTTTACTAGTCTGTTGCTGGATGAAGGCTGGGTGTTCTCCAGTGTTTATAATTGCTTTTGTGTACACCATTTTTTTTTTTTTTTTTTTGGTGATAGGTTTGTGTATTTTGGATTTTGGATTTTGCACTTTGGTTGGTGAAATTGTGTCCGGGCGGCAGAGATTCCCCATCGTTCTCGTAAGTCTCCACCTTGCAGGGAAAGGGCAGGGACGGGGATAGAAAATGGGATCTTCGGCCCCGTTCCACACTCATCCCTATGATAACAGTAATACAGATAAGATCACTTTATAGAAAGTGCTTCTATATATATATAGGGGATGATATCCGTTCAAGGAGTAAAAGCAATGGTATGCAACTTTTTGATTTATTGGTTAATCATTTGCAATCATGCACGACTGATATTTTTTAGTATTACTGTCATGATATTGACACTTTGATGTATATTTTCCCTACCCATGGCCATGTTTTTACTTAAGATAATTATTTACGTTCTTGTTACATCTGAACAACAACACTCTTGAATCTTGAGTAATCTAACTCTTACCAATTGGAACTCTCAAGATTGATAATTTACAGGATTTAGGATTCTTAAAAAGCATAGGGACCCTAATCTACTTTTATCTTGCTCCAAATATAAAATTAGGCCCGCAAGTTTAGGAATTTTAATGCTATTGAAGACTAAAGAGCGAACAGTTAGGAAAATTGTGTATGCCTTTCAAATATTGCCTTTTGCTACAATTTTATCATGATTCAAGATGTACATTGGTTATGAGGACTTAAATTATTTGCGAAAATTGTTGTGTGATCTGACATTATATTCGATGGGGATGCTATTCAATAGTACCAGTGTTTGGCAGTTTATCAGTTTTGGAACATGCATTGTGCAGGGCAACGATGGTCATTTAATGTCGTTTTCATCTCATTTTAATTGTACGCTAATGCTGTACTAACAAAATAATTTTGTATTCCAAGTGGTGTGACAACTAATTTGGTTTTACCACATAAATGAAGGGACAATGTGTTAAAATATATAACTATGGTCCAACGATGTAAGGGGTTCAACCCTCCCTGGGGTTACTGCTTGTAGTGACAGAGAGCCATTAGGTGTCTAGAGGGTAAAATTCCCTTAAACCCAAAATTAATTTTGGATTTATAAAATCCAAATGCACGATTTTGGGTTTTTATTTAATCTTTGTACCCTCCGAGCAAAAGTCAACTACTAAGTTTGCTTTTACCCTCTTTCAAAACAAAAGATGCAAAATTTTGGACATAGTCAAGTGGAAACAACTTCTGTGGTTGCTGGATGTTGTTTGTGGCTAGAAAGGAAACATTATGATGAACAGAGAGATTTTCATTCACTGTCTCTACCATGGCATCTCGAAATTTGGTAACTAGGCCTGATTTCTCAAATTTGATACTTCAGGAGTCAATATCAGTCTTGTCTCCTATAACATTTTAGCACAGGTATGATAAACTTGTCATCAGCTGTCAATTGTTAGTAATTTAAGTGATGTATTGTGATTTTTTAACCTATCAAGTTTCTTTCATCTTATTTATTATCTAATGGGGTACTTATAGGAAGTTGTTGCTTTTGTCTGGTGCCAATATCACTTTGGTTGAAGAGCATAAAGATGTAAAGCATTCTATTTTTAAAACCATGGCCTACCACGACTTCATGATACCTATATCTACTTTGTCGTAATAGCAGTTGAAACATTGGTGGGGAAAAAAATGTAACACTTTGAAGGCCAAAAACTATGTAAATTCTTTTTGGGTTGCATCATTGCAACCTTGAAATATAGGGATTTGTGTATTCTGTTGGATTGGAGCTCATCTGAGTTTTCTATTAAGGTTGACTTGTATATAAGCTTAAACCTATGATGGAATTCAATGGATGTAATTTTGAGATATTAAAATTTTTTGGTGCTTGGTTATAGTAGTTTTTGAATTAACATGTCAATTTTCTGCAGCAGCTATTACTTTAATTCTAACATGCCGGACATTGTTTTATTGTACAGGTTTATGTGAAGAGCTCTCTCTTTCCACACTCTCCAGCTGCTTGCCTCATGGAAATCTTCACACTTTTGTTCCATCCCTTTTGTTCCGTGCTTCTTGACTGCACCTTTTAGCTCTAGGACAAAAGATAAAGTTGTCATTACTTGTAATTGAAATCATTAATCATGCATTTGTAATAAGCTTTATTCTGACAACATTTGTTTTTCAAAACCACCAACCTGATTTCGTATCTCATATACTGTAAAAAACTATTCTTTAGAGCTTCAAGAAACCTCGTTTTCTTTATTCACTGAATTAGGACCTTCTATAACATGATTAGGGTTCTTTTTTGAACTTTAAGTGTCAAGGGCTTCTGATGTTTCTTATACTTAAAAAAACTTTTCTTTGGAGCTTCAAGAAACCTCCTTTTCTTTATTCATTTGTATTAGGACCTTCTATAACATGATTAGGGAGAGCTTTTCTTTTTGAGTTTTAAGTCAAGGGCTTCTGATGTTTATGGATTGACAACTCGTCCACTCTTTTGTTGGCAGATTAGGTATCTTATAGCCTGCCATCTGACTAAGTAATTACATGAGTTTTCATGTTTATAATATGATAAAAACTCATTCCAATAACTCAACATTTATAACGTACATGTCCACCCTTTTCCCTTTCATTGTAGGATCCTAACATAATCTGTGTGCGTCACAGGTGGAAGAACCGGTCAAAGGCAATTGTAACTGTTCTGAAGAACTTTGGTGCTGACTTCCTATGCTTATAGGTTTCATTTACATATATATGTTGGTGGGATTGAGGGTTCTGTTTTGTCTTTGCTTCCGACATAATCAGTGAATTTTAAAATTTTCTTTACCAAAAATTGTGTTCCTTCATATTTATCATCTAGTGCAGGTGCATAAAGCATGTGTTTCAACTTTTATTTACAGTCATTTATGAGAATATATTGCCTTTGTGGTTTATATTATGAGCCTTACCAGGAATTAGATGACAATGACTTTTACAAAGCAAATTTGAAGACTTGACGGTTATTCTAGTATATATATTCAGAAAAGTGGGCAGAAGCGTGATGGGTGTGGAATTTTTTATAAGGACAACCGGTATGCTGATTTTTCTCCTTTTTGATTCAGGATAGACGTTGCCTTTATTTAAGAGTTATGTGCCCAATTGGCAAAATATTTAACCATGTTATAGGAATATACTCGTAAGTTCTTAAAAATTATAATCCAATATATTTTATTGGTTTCAAACAAATTTTATATTTTAGCCGAAACAAGCCATAGGCATCCATAATTCTATCACTATTCTACAGATGAGAGCACATTTCCGTCCAAACGTTGCTTATAAAAGAAACAGCAGCGTTGTCTTCTATCCTATAAAACCCTAACTTTGTCCCAAGTTTTCAGAAAACTCAAATTTTTCAGAGAGAAAACAACGTTTTCAACCTCGAAAAAATATGTTTCTCCTTCTCCAGTTCATGCTAACCCAACACTACAACAGAGCATCCATTTCAGGCAACCAAAAGGCAAAGAGGTTTCTTCCTTTTTCTCTTTTTTTCATTCCTGCAAAAACTTCTTTTTATAGTCATGGTGGTCATGGGTGTCTGGTAAGCTTAAGAATGGAGCATTTATGGGTAGTGTTTGAAAGAAATACTTGAAGACCAAATACTTAGGGTAAAGAGTCCTAGAGGACTGTTTTTAAGAGTTTGGGGTTTAGAAGCTTGACGGCCATGGCAAAAAAACACAGGGTTCTTTTACTCCTTTGAGTCATCATATGAGGAAGATTTTTCAAGGTTTGAGTCTCCCTTAAACGTCGTACCTTTACAGACTCTAAGGGTAACGAAGATCCCTGAGATGAGACCAGCTGGCGACAGAACTTCGCATCCACCGGGCACCTCGATAGGTCCCAAGAAGGTGATAAGATCCACTATCACAATGGACGAAATCAAAGATGCATTGGAGTAGTACACAATCGACATGGACGTATTCCAAAAGAGGTCGTATACTACTTAGGAGCCTCCCAAGGGAATGGCTACGATCTCGAAAGCCATCTTCAAATGCGGAGTGAGGATACCCCTCCACCTCTACATCAAGTCGATCCTCGACCACTTCTAGGTCGCTCCATTTCAACTGACATCGAACGCATATATGATAGTTGTTACTATGTATATATCATTTGGTGAGCATGAACTTAGGGAGCCAATGCCACTGGAGCTTGCTTGCGCATATATCTTGGAGAAGAGTAAAGATAAGGACTTGTACTACCTCTCCAAGGTCTTGGTTTCTTTTTCCATCGTTTAGCAAAAAAGCCAAAAATGAAAGAAAAACTAAAGTTGAGAATAGAAGAAAACGTGTGTAATTAATATAAACCTCTTATATATGTACTGAGAACTCCCGATTTAATCAATCTTGCACCCAAGACGTAGAGTACCGTATCAACTGAATCCGTATCGTAATTCTCCATTCTAAAATATTTTAATTAATATAAACAGGTTATTTTACACAAATTATCGATTTAAACAGGTTTTTTTAAATATGTTGACATCATCATGCTGTGTGATGACGTCACCGGTCCAACCGATGGTCCAACCGGTTGAACCGTGACCTTGGCAGTAGAATGAGTTGCCCTCCGGTCCGGGTTTTAAAACAGTGCTTAAACGAACTATGTTGCTCAAATAAAGCCACCAAAACTTCCTTCACTTTTGTCTTCAACCTATCAGCAAGAACCGTATTAAAAGACTCATTAATAACCCAATTCACATATTCTAACTTGTGTCTCGGATCTAGTACCTCTGCAATGAATAACATGAGGTTGATATTATCAATATTTGACCAATATTTATCATATTTCCCCTTCATCCTTAGAGCCAAAGTACGTAACCCAGGATCTACATTCTACACCATTTTGAAATCTTCAATCTAATGCCAAAAATGTCCCGCACGTAAGCATTACTAGTGACATAAAGTGAGCTAGAAACACGTAGAGTTGAATCATAAAAGACTTTCAAAAAAGGTAAGAAGTATCGTGCATACTCCCAATCAATGCATGTAGGCAAACCCTTAAACCTTTCCTCACTACTAAGCTCATCTGAATACTTACTATCCTCTATTTCCAACAACTCAAAAGCTTTCTAAAATTTTACTGCCGCCTCCAACATTAAGTATGTGGAATTCCACCTTGTTTCAACATCGAGAACCAACTGAGCTTTACTTTCAATTTTTTCTTTTGTCACACACTCCTTAAATTTCTATAACCTTGCTGAAGAAGACCTCACGTACCTCACTACCGAACGAATTCGAAATATGGAGTCCTCTATATCTTTTAATCCTTCTTTTACAACTAAACTCAATATATGAGCACAATATCTCATGTGGAGGAAGTCACTATCCAAGACACTCCCCTTCCAACTTCCCAATCGAGTCTTTAGATAACTTATTCCAACATCATTAGAGTGTAATAGCCACTACTACTCAAAAGATTATAATGAAATACATATAAAATAACATAAAGAAATTGGGCCCAAGTTTTTCTTTTATTAAACATATATACATACTCTTTACAAACATATGCATTTTTACACAAAATATATATATAACATATACAAAAAGTCATCAAAACATCAGGGACAGTGTAGCCACTCCTCCTCGCACGCCGACATCCATCCGACAGTGTCCTCACCTAGGTCCTGCAAAACATGGAAAAACAACGGGGTGAGCACTAAAATAATGCTCAGTAAGTAAATCCTCTACTCATGCTATCCCCGTAACTCTCTCTCTCTAATTCTTTCCTTACAATCCCTCATGCAATTTCTCTTTGGGTTCCGCTCTATTTATCTCTTTCTCTTTCCCTTAGGAACTCTTTTCTCATAATTCTTTCATAAATCACGACCCCATCTCACCGGGGGCACGGCCGGGACTCACTCCCGCTCTACGTGACCTCTATTCACTCTAGCCGATCGGACTCGGTTATGCATGGATTCGGAACCCTTGGCCATGTGAGTCTATAATCTCTCTCTCTCGGGTACTCGGGTATAGCCCTCATCCGCATGCACTCTCACGGGCTACACCACTTCTCTATCTGATACTCATGCCGCTCTCTCAATGCGGCGTACATGCGGGAATACTCTACCCATTACTCACGGGTTCCCCATCGCACAACCTACTCTATTCTCTTAACTCTTAAAGAACTTATACTCACATTCTATACTAAATCTCAAGCTACTTCTCAAGTGTATAAACAAAGGTGTAGAGCTATCTCATGCTCCCTAATGCACTAATGAAATGCCAACTACAAGATTTCCTCAAAACAGTCATTCTGCACCAGTCACACTAAAACGGCCATAACTTATGCTATACATCTCGGATTACTACGGTTCTGGTCTCGTTTCAAAGCTTAGAAACAGGGCTACAACTTCTCTGTTTTGGTCTCAGCCCAGTTCGAACCGTAAGATACTCAAAAATTACTCAGAAAGTTACGGCAGTGACAGGGCAGATTTCACTTAGGCATTTCCTCAAACATCTCATGTGCATATAAACACCCTACGAAAATTACTACTAAACTTCATTTTTCTAGCCATCCAAATTGGGGAAAAACTCCCTCAATTACTCATAATCCCTGTCAAGAAAAGCACTCCCAAAAAGGATTACACAACATCTCTCAAACTTCATCTCAAACTCCATTCTCAATACACATATCAACAACACTTCTCATATTTAATCAATCCCAACTACTAAGACTAAGCACACATCTCATCTCAATTTTCAGTAGGTATACCATGTACATACATAATTAAAATAAGTCTCTACTCAAAGCTTAGTCATAACTCAACTTGGTTGGATTTACTTACCTTGTGCAAAGATGGGTTCCTTAGCACTTTTCCTTCCCTTTGTTGGCTTGTCTCTTCTCTACAACTCAAAACAACCACAAGGGCAGCAACAACACAATAAGACCTCACTATAAATACAAGAAAACTCACATCTAAAGCATGAATTCTTACCTTAGAAAGCTTTAGATGAAATCTCTACTCAAAACCCCTCTTAAATCCCTTAGAACTCTTGGAAAATTGGGTGGAGAAATTGAGAGAATATGGGCAATGGAAGAGGCGGTGGAATGAAGATGAGTAAGGGCTTTCTCTACACTTTACTCTTTTTAGTTCATATTAAAAGCTTCATTTCCCATTTTGCCCTTGTCCTTTCTTGAAAATTCCATCTATATCCTTTGATTCTTTACAACTACACCCCCATACAAACACAATCTCTACTAAATTTCCTTTCATTTTACTCCCCACTTTTCCTACTAATTAGGGGTAGAATGGTCATTGTGTCCCAAAAGAAGAATTCTCTAGAAAACTCAAGAATCTTTGTTTTAGGCTCATCGCCGCGGCGAAGCATTTTTCGTCGCCTCGGCGAAAAAGGGCAGAACCTACCCGTAATGCAACTTCTCCTCCTCGCCGCGGCGAAGCTTCTTCTTCGCCCCGGCGAAGTTTGGATTTCCAACTTCACCAAAACTCAACCAATTTTCAAGGCAACAATTCAACCAACTCAACATATAAACTCAATTTAAGTTGAAACAATAAACTTTTAACTAATACAACAAATCTTAAACACGTACCTCAAGTGGGATATTACATAGAGCTTGCATTATCAACAGTGATTGTGAAAACTTTTGAAATACCCCGCTCAAGCAAACACTTCTCCACTGCCTTGCCAATCGCTAAACCTTTATGACTGATAATGGAGCAGAAGTTTATAATCCTTTTTTGCAAAACCCAGTTTTCATCGATAAAGTGAGCTGTCAGACACATATAATTGAGGTTTTGACAACTTGTCCAAATATCAGTGGTAAGAGAAACTCTTTGTGAAAACTTAGCAAAGAACTTCTTCACCTTTTGGCACTCTTCATTATATATTCTAATACAATCTGAAGCAACCGTTGTTCGGCTAGGAATTTGAAACCTTGGCTAAGCCATACTCATGAACTCCCGAAACCCCTCACGCTCAACAAACCTAAAAAGTAACTCATCAACAATGACTATTTTAGCTAAAGCCCGTCTAAGCTCATCCTGGTCAAATTTCCAAGTCAAAAGTGAAGAATGTGGAGCACTACTCGACTGATCACATGCTTGTTGTGCTTGTTGAAACACTAATGTCTTTTTCTTCTTGTCTACCACATTCAAGAAATACTTTCTACACCTATTTAAATGGTTACACAGACAACTTGTACCGCTCTTACTTGGATAAACTAGAACATTCGCATAGTAATTACATGATGCCGTGGCATTATCCTTATTCTCATAATCAATCTTGGTAAAATAATCACACATTTCCAAAGTGTTCTTCCTTTGAGTAATAGAAGTCGCAGTTTTTGGGTTGGACGTGGCCTTGGTGCCGTGCAAGTAGTTGGATTTGTAGCCACATTTGCAGGCGTTGGATTCAGTGAATGAATGTCACTTGACGTCTAACAAGCATGAATATTGTCACCAGTCGACGACATCAATAAAGCTTGTGGGATGCAATCAATAAAAAACTGAAGACAAGTGGAAAACACATATACTAGTTACTTTCATGGAGGCTAGTTTCATAATCATCCAAGAGTTAAAAAGAGTATATGTATGGAAACATATAAAAAAATTCACAAGTTAATATCAACCTCTAATATAAAAACATTATTTGCAAGCTGAACCACTAAGTAGTATGAATCTTTTTATCCAACAATTATCAGGCATTACATACGTACATTTAATATAATCATAGAGGGCTGTCAAAATCATGTATAATTAATGGTTTTAATTTGACACATTTTATTAAATAAGACATTGCTTATATATATATAATATAATGATAATATGCCTGTATAAATCATTTCATCCGTCCATCAATCATATATAGCAATACAGCTGAAATCTATTCACGAAGCAGGTAAGGTATATTTGTTTATCTACATTAATGGTATCCAATTCTTCTATGGTTTTGGAATGTGCTGCTTGCCTAAAACAATGAAATGATCTTTTTAAATATCATAAGCTTATACGAATACGATATTTTATTGTTGCTTGCCCAAATGTTACACAGTATGAATTTCCTTAAGGTAAATATGATATTTTATTGTTGGAGACATGATATTTGACGCCTAAAAGTATTTGTATGGGAGACATAAAACTAATTAAGAATTGATTAAACAAATAGCATATTAGGAAGCAAATAGACAAGTAAATCTTTTACTGATATTTCATATATCAAGAGTAAGCAAGAAATTGTCATACCCAACAACAACAATAAGAAAGATCCCAAGGATGGTGTCCTTGACTGCGTTTAAAGCTGCAGCTTGCTGTTCAGGTGATCCAAACTTCCAATATCTCCAGAGACAATGTCCCACGATAGAGACATGCTTTCTCAATACCAGGAACTATACCAGCTATGAGTTTCTGTTTGTCTGTTAAAGAAAATATAAATGATAATCCCATGACTTGTTTTATGCAATTAAGAATCCAAAGAAATTCAGCTAGCAAAACACAAACGTGTTTTATGGTTTCTATTTTACAAGTAAATAAGCTTTCCTAGATGCACTTCAACTGAGGTTTAAATCAACTTCTAATAGTTAAAACTCAAGAAGGTTCACATACTGACTGCCTGTAGTCACTTATCACTGTTATCAGAACTGTCTTTGCGCCCACATAAATCTTGTTTATATGTTCAAATAGACTTCTCAAGCAATTCGATGTTTTTGGCACAAGCTGTATCCTCTTTCCAAACATCAGTCAAACTTAATGATGCACTTCATGAGTTTCAAATTTCTGGCAGTTTGATCCATCAAGAATTAAACATGAAAAAAGGACCAAATAAGATGACAAGCAAGTATGAAAAAACTATATGCTCGAAATGCATTTCCATTCAGCTAAAATAAGGTTCAAGAGGAAGGAATGAGTACCAACCTGTGGAAAGAGCATAATCACATTGATGTAAAGCCAAAACAACTTCCCCAGTTGCTAAGGTTGCACTATGGCGCGTGCATAAAGAAGAAGACAGAGAAAACAAGCGAGTTTGAGAGGAGAGGTCGGGAGTAGGAGAGACGAGTAAATGTAACGAAGAAGAAGACGAGTTTGAGAGGGCAGTGGCGGCTACTGGAGTTTGAGAGAAGGGAGTATCGAGTGTGAAGTTAGGGATTCAAACTAATAAAGATTTTAAAAATTAAAATAATATTATTATATTAGGATTATAGGAAAACCGGTTTCGGTTAACCGATTACAAAAATAATATAAACCGTAAACCGAATCGGAAAACCAGTTTAGCCATTTTTTGAAACCGAAACCGGTTAACCGGTTTCGGTCCAGTTTCTCGGTTCGGTTCGATTTCCGATTTTTTTTTTTTTTTTTTTGCAACAACGAGCCAAGGACAAGATTGGTCTTGCCCCGACCCTATATATATATATATATATATATATATTAATAATATATAAAGAAAGAAAGAATAGAAAATAAGAAAAACAAAAAACAAAAAGGAAATAGAAAACAAAATGAGAATAGAAATAGAAAAACAGAAAAGAATGCATTGCATAGAAAAAGTTTATGCATTTGTGCATATGTATCATGTCATTTCTACTATCCCGAGTGAGTTTCCCTATTTGTGCTTACATATCTAGTGAGAAACTAGAATCTATAAAAGGCAGAGAAGAATTGAGAAGTGTAGTGTAAGGAAAGAAAATCCAGGATCTGAGTAACGGAGAAAGAATATAAGTATTGTGGGTTTACTTACTGAGCAATTAGTGCTCACCCCGTTGATTTCACTGTTTTTGCAGGTACTAGATGAGATGCGGTCGGATCAAACGTCAAGTAGCGGATGAGAAAGGCAACACTGTCTGAGTGTATTTTGAGTCTATTTTTGTGACTCTGGTACTTGATGTAGAGATTTGTATATAAAAGTAATGTTATTTTTGGGCCCACTATCTTATACTTATGTACATATATGTTTTCTATAACATATTTAGTGATTTCATAATATAATTTCCCAATGTATATATATATAATTTTAATAGTTGAAAATCAATCAATGAAGTCATAAAATATACAAGAACAAATTATAATTGTGTGAGCATTTTATGAAACCATATGCAAACAGGTAATAAATAAAATAAGATTAAATATAATAAATCATTATAAATATTTGTAATGCATAATAAATATGTTATATATTTGTAATGTATCATTTGATATACATAATATATATGTTGTTTATATATAATGTATCATTTGATATTTTGATTGATTATAATAAATCATTATAAATTTTTTTTTGTCCCCCATTGAATAATTATTTCAATTCCATTACCTAATTGCCCTTGTTATATTATGGAAGTTATTTATTTAGAATTTATTATAATATATATGTATAATGTATCATATGTAATACATTTTGTATAATGTTATATATTATTTGGAATATTAATGAGACATTGTAATACATATGATATAATTTATTTAGAATTTATTATAATATATTATATATTATATATTATACATTATCATAATATGCTATTATCCGTGATCATAATATCATATATTCATATGTTAATACTTGTCACTTAATACAATAATATATAATATTATACCATTAATATATAATATATTTACATATATGTATAATGTATCATAATTATAATTTTGATATTTTGATTCATTATAATAAATCATTAAAAATAAAAATTAAACATTAAAAATAAAAATAAAAATATAATGCAAAACCCCAAACAGGGATTTCGGGGATTCCCCGAATTCCCTATTCGGGCTACAGGTCGAGGCCAGGGAATCCCCTTGGGCTTTCTGATCGAGGCCGAAGAGAGGGGTCCTTGACCTTGCCCCGGCCCATGTCCATCCCTACCCATGCGTCACACCAAGTTGTCACCAAACAATCTTGACATGCTAGATCTGTCACTACCTTCCGATAAAGTCATTCAATGTTATGACAGCCTGACCGTATTATCTGTACCCTAAGTCAAGGTAATACAAGGGCTACGGATGTTTCTAGAATGACTACCATAAGTGATCATAGAGATCTCACAATTAAGACTTATCATTGTTTGATTCCCTTGTCACGGTTCAACCACTTTAAAGACATTTATTAATACATACATATGGAATATGATTTACATAATATAAATGATGCCTTATATATATATTGTAAGAAACTTTTCAAAAAGTATTACTTTACAACTCTACCCCTAAAATAGTGTCATTTAATATAATTTTTAAAATTATATTAAATGACACTATTTTAGGGGTAGAGTTGTAAAGTAATACTTTTTGAAAAGTTTCTTATAATATAACAAAATGCCATTATACACTATTTTTATAGACGAAAGTGTCAGTATTCAAAATTTTAAGCCTCTAACTAAAATCTATTCTTCAACCTTTAAAACCCATCTAACCCATTCTCCATAACTACAATCCCTATAAAATCAAATGATGTTTATGTAGATAGGTGGTTAAAGTTGATTGTTTTGGTTAATTTTTAGATGGGGATGTTGAAAATAGAAGGATTTTACTATTTTCGACAAAACCTAGGACTGCTTATCGAAGGGTATTGGTGGCATCAATCACTTTTTCAACCCAAGGTTGAAGAAGACGAAAAGTGTTTGACACCATCTGATAAAGGGCATCGGACATTCGATAGGATTATAGAGTTTATAGTAATTTTCATAGAGGATATGTGAAAATTACAAAGAAACCCCCATATTCCTACAAGATGTCAAATACCATTAAAGTACCATTTATAGTCCTATCAGACGTCCGATGCCCCCCTCCCTCCTGGACAATATTCTATCAGACGTCTGATGCCCCCCTCCCCCCCATACCATTAAAGTACCATTTATAGTCCTATCAGACGTCCGATGCCCCCCTCCCTCCTGGACAATATTCTATCAGACGTCTGATGCCCCCCTCCCCCCCTGGACAATACTTTATCAAAAGTCTGATGCCCGCCACCCCCCTTTTGTGAAAATTATATATACCCCCTGTAGTCTATTAGACATCCAATACCCCCTATTGGACACTTTTCATCTTCTTCAACCTTGGGCTACGAAATGTGATCGATACTATCAATACCCTTCGATAACAGTCCAAGCTTTCATTAAAAAAAAAAAAAAATCAAAATTCTTCAATTTACAATATCCTTACTTTAAAATTAACCCAAACAACCAATAGTGACCACCCATCTGCTAAAAAATCCTAGTTAACATGTTTCTTACACACAAAATCGAATTCAGAATCGGTTTATAGCTTTCCTTTTCAAATTCTTCAATTGAGGTAAGAGTTAATCTAACTTTGAAGAAGAATGGTGAATGAGTTGGGTTTGCTTGGAAGTTTTTTTTTTCACTAGTTTTGAGGGGTTTTTAATTAGACTGGTGTTGAGGTGTTCTCAAACCATTATTTGTCATAGTTTTTATGCACTAGTTTTGACTGGATCAAAAACCCTCAAAACCAGTGTAGTGTATTTTTTAGGGGTTTATAAAACACCCCAAATCGGGGTGTTTCGGTTGGTTTTAAAATTTTATTCCACAAATACCCTATCCGCTACAAAACTATCCCACTTATATATATATAAAAAAAAAAAAAAAATTAACTATATTATGCGCGTCTCCAACCATATTAAATATAAAATAATTTTAATCTAAAAAAAATTATTAAAATCTCATTTCTAGATGCTTTCTTAGAAAAGTTGAGCTATAATTTTTCATCATTCCAGATGCTACAAAGAATGACAAAAAAAGATAAAAAGACTTTATCATATTTGAAGTTATAAAATATTAATTAGTATAAAACAAATAAATAACACTTATCTTGTAATTGAAAAAAAACAAAACTCCCAAGTACTGGTTGAAGTTTTGATATTTTTACAGGCGTATATATAAATTTATTGTTTTAAAAAACTTTCAAAACATTAGAAAATAAATTTCCAAGCACATGTTGGGTGTTTTAAAAACTGATACTAAAAACCTTTCAAAACTGCTATGGTGGTTTACCCTCATAATCGTTACCATGAAACTTCCAAACGAACCCTTAGGGTTTATTTATATATGAGGGCATTTTCATCCTACATATTTGTGTCAGATGCCATTTTGCTATTTTGTGAGAGTTTTTGAAAAGTGCTGGCTCCGTTTGGTTCACAATTTTGTGTTTTTGGGAAAAGTTTTTTGAAAAAAGTTTAAAAAAAAATTGAATTTGGCGGGTATTACGATGTAGGATTTACAAATTGATAAAATACCCCCTATGTTTGTTTTTTTTACAAAACACTCCTTATAATAAAACATTAAAAGTTAACAAAAACACCCCCAATCAACCCTCAAATACGGACAGCCGGCCACCACCGCCGGAGGGTGGCCGGAGTCGCCGTAACAAAAACATTAAAAATATTTAGGGGTATTTAATTGAATTAACAAATTTAGGGGGTTTAAAAAATAGACTATCTTCACAAGCTTAATTTAATTATTCTTAAAACTCCAAAAACGAACTTCTGGATTTTTCCAGCATCTCATTAACTCTCTCTACTAAATCTCCCCAACTAATAGAAGTTCTAATTTTACTTTGGTCAATTTCTTATCTGGTTAAAAGCTTTCAACTTTAGCGCAAAGACATACATATTAAGCTCCAAAATGAAATCAACCAAACAAAACAAAACAAAACATACCCTTAAACAAAAAAAAGCACACAAAGACCCAAATTCAATTACCCTTTAATATTCTCCAGTCAATTTTTTTCTCAAAATAACAAGATTAAACTAGCAAACAAACAAACAAACAACATGATTTACCAACTTCCTATTGTAGATGCAAAAATCTAGTGTTACGGAAAGAGGGACTAATCTCAAGAGGTTGAGACCACTAGCTATCTGTTACACCTGCACACGTGAGAAAACAAGCGTGAAGCAGACGGAAAACACTGGGGTAGTGTTTGGCGTAGGTACTCCGATGCTCAAGTCAGCAAGGCTGAATGAGGCTAGTTTAGTGAGGGTTAGGGAGATGAAAGGTTATTAGAAGTCTAATCGGGGACTACGACTACGACTGTAATGCGAAGTTCTTAAGTAGGAACTCTAAGGTCTGAAGGTGTAATGTCTCTATCTCCTATGAGAGGGTTGACCTCTGTTTGAATAGTGACTGTATGGTCTTCGAATCCTGGTGGGACTGAGAGTCCTTGTACTGGTAGTCCTCTCAAATGGTGTAGCCTTTAGCTCCCTTATCTCAGCAGGAAAGGGAGTTCAAACATGCCTAGGATACGAACCTTGGAGGGATTGGGATAATAATTGACTTCCTTAGCAGAGTTCAAGTAGTAGTGTAGTTCATAAGCGGCTGTGGGCTTCGAGTTGATTGTAAGCTCAGAAGGTGTTCCAGGATCAAGAGACATGGGTCCAGATGGTGAGGAGCTAGGAAAGCATACCGAATGGGCCTCATCTGTAGAACTCTGATTTGAACCCCATCGGAATTGGGCCTGAGCTTTCATCTTTGTTAGAGGTGTTTCCATCTTCGTGCCTATTTTGCCGATGACATTTTTTTAGCCCTAACACCTATCTCTATGGTTGAGGAGAGAAGGGTGTGGCATTTGCGAAAACAGTCAAAAGAAGATACGACGTTTAAGTACATGAGCTTTCAAAACAATAATGAAAGAGAAAGGGAAGAGACCGAGTTAGTGGGTCGATCAAAAATTTCAATCAACGGAGTATCTCTTCTTTTTCTTCTTCCTCTTCTAGAGCGTCTCTTCTTCTCCTTCTTCTTCTTCTTCTTCTGGAGCGTCTCTTCTCCTCCTTCTTTTTCTTCTTAACAATAATGAAAGAGAAAAGGGGGAGTTCAAGTGTAGTGGGTTGACCAAAAATTTCAATCAACGAAGCCTCAAAGCGAAGAATCAAGATTGAAGATGAAGAATGAATTGTGAACAAAGAAGAACGAAGGCTTAAAAATTTTAAGGATTTTTGTTTTAAGTGGCCCTGACCCAGTTTTAGCATCAGGTCGATTGAACCGACGAGTCTCTACCATTCTCCATTCTGTCGGTTCAAATCCGACCCAATCTGGGCCACAAACTATTTACGGGTTTTAGTATCACCTAGACCAGACAGGTGATCGACTCCCAGCCGAACCAGTTTGGGTTTCAAAACGTAGTTCAGAAGAAGCCACTTCTTGAACCTATAAGATTGATATCAGAGCTACTTTAAGACTGCTTATAGATTCCAATCTCTGCGTGTGCGGAGGATTACCTCCCCTCGGATATTGGCTTCTTTAAGCTACTTATCGGTTCCAATCTCTGCGTGTGCGGAAGATTACCTCCCCTCGGATATTGGCTCCTTTAAGTTTTGGTTATGCTTTATTTCACTGTTTATTTAGTTATGTTTATATGTAATATTTGGGTCTTGCGCTATCCTTATCGCTTGAGGTGATATTACACATCCAAGAGGTTGAACTTACGCACATGGACTCCTCTTCAGCTTTATCTACGTTTACTGCTCCCATAAATACTAGTTTATCTAGATCTTCTTCTAAGATAGACAGTTTGTATGAAATATCTTATATCCCAGAAAATCAAAATATCCAAGACACTATCCCTCCTATTGTAAATCCTTATACAGCCTTTTCCAAGTCCTCGTCTTCTCTGTCTAAAACCTTTAAAACTCTTGTCCGTCCTTCCCGAAAGCCAGTCAAAGAGTATGTCCAGACTAGTACTTTTGACAAGTGTCAAATTCCAGCCACATCCCAAGAACAATATGTTACTTTGGAAATCCCTTAAGAATCCATTACTCAATGGATCCGTGAAGGATACTCTCATGTGCACTTTGGTGCTATCCGGCTCGCCCTATCTTATCATGGTAGAAAAGGACTCCCAGTCTCCGTTCGAATTACTTTATTGGACACCAGATTTGTCCAATATCAACATACTTGTATAGGGACAGCACAGACAACTTTGAATGCTGGGACAGTCATTATGACACTGTTTCCTAATTTCAACATGTCCCTCTCTGATGTTCATTGCTCTAAGGCTCTTAAAGTTCAATTACAGATCGTTGGTGTAGATTTAAATCCAGGAAGTATTGCAGCTACTTTGCATTATCAAATGGTGTGGCGAATCCAAGACCATGCTCTTGATCTCNTGGTTGGGAATTTTGGGTGGCATGATGTTATTATATATGTAACGTTACATCTTTTGTTGGGCTTTTCTCTTTGGTGATCTCTTTGAAAATTTTTAAGTTTGAAGAACTTTTGTTTTGACATGAATTTGTAGTCAATTGCAATGTAGGCGAAGCTAGTAAAATAGTAATATAAAGTAATAAAGCTAGCAGTATGGGAGAGATTAATTTTATGTATTATAGATATATAAAAATATATTAATGTATAAGAAAAGAAATTGGGCGTGAAAGTGTCATTTTGGATGTATATAATCCAATCCAATGAAAATTAAACACATGGTAACTTGGTAAGTAAAAATATATATTCTACCGTCAAATTTGTGATGGTGCATGTTTGACACGTGACATAACAAAACATTAAACAAATTGTATAGCATCGCATTGTATTGTATTATATTATATAATACTATGTTAAATGTTGTATAATATTTGATAGAACATTACATTGTATTATTTTTATACTATGTTATATTTGGTATATGAATTACATTGCATAATATTATTTTTGTTATTTAACAAGATTCTTTTATTAAAAATTAATATAATTTTCAATTATTATTTAACTAATTATTAAAAAAATTAAAGAATGAAAGGGTTAGTGGTCAATGCCGATCAACAAGGTCAAAATAGTGGTCAAATATTAGTCAATATTGGTCAAAAATAGGTCAAACACTGGTCAACGTTGGTCAAACAGTGGTCAATGTCATTGACTGGTGTTGACATAATTTGACCAACATTGCAAATTTAAATTTATAAATATTAAATTAATTGACAATGTTTATTTGCTTAAAATTAATGTTGAGTAAATTGCATAAACTTATGCCATGATTTAACTTGATATTATTTTATGTAGAGTATACAGCATTATTTTAGTCTTGATATTATAACACATTATTTTGGACTTGACATTATTTAATACTATGAGTTTTGTCACCAAACACAACATTACATTATTTACTGCTATGCAATTTATCTAATTGTTGTGTGTGATTTTTCCATTAAGCTCGGAGAATGCAAGGTATAGTTCGACTCATAATCAGCTCGCCTCAACACTTGTCTGACCTAGCATAAGTTAGTCGCGACCAATCCTGACAGTTGTTCAATCATATCACAAATAAGCTCAGATCCCAGATATTTCAAAAGGGATCAGATCAACAACAATAATGGCGTGATCTTAGTGCTCAATCACGAGAATATTGGAGTTGCATTTCAATCTTAATTGTAATTCCTATAATTTTGCTCTTTCCTTTGTAAGAAACTTGTATATAAACCCCTTCCAATGATGGAACAAGGGTTAGCAAATTATTCTAAGCACTATATTATCTTCTTGTAAGCTCTCAAAGCAAATAAGAAAAACAGTGGACGTAGGCTCAAGATTCAAACTTGCCAAACAACTTAAAAAACCTTTTGTGTTCTTTACATTACTGCATTTATATTCTTACATTGCTGGTTATCTTTAATCATGCACACACCCATTTCGATTCCACTAAGGTCAATCAGATCACTCTAGTTGGTGTAAATTTTGCATCAACATTTTGGCGTTAGAAAGAGGGCCTTCGCCAACATTCAAAATTTCCAGCAATCTATTTTAGTGAACCGATCACCTGAAAGTTCAAATGGCCCATACCAAATCAAAAACTACCACCGAAAACCACGACAACGTGGAAACTGCCAATCAAGAAATGCATCAGACTACTTCTCCAGGTCAACCACCAATGTCGTCAGTGCAGCAAATCGCAAACCAGCAAGGGGTAGGGACGTCGAATCCGGAGAATGGTCAGCTGGTGGAAATGATAAGAACAAGGTTGTGCAGGTGGTGCAACAGAACATGGCTAAATTAAGGAATCACTAATCGGCCCCCCAGGACCTCGACTAGCCATGCTTCACGGAGGTTACTCCAACAGGTCGTAACTTAACTGATGACCAATCTGGCTTGTCAGCACCAAGGAGCGACCGACACCCCTGACACTATAAGGTACATTCCGTTGACAAGCGTGAATCCTGTAGGCAAGTTAACCCTAAGAGGTGACCAGGAAAAGAACCTATGAGGGAGAATGAAGTCCATGGTCGACAAAGGAATGCTCCCCTTAGTCGACGACACAACCCACAACAGCGTGCAGATTTTAACCTACGCCAAAGGCGGGCTCAAACCAAGCCATTGCGAGTAGCGCACCAATGAGTATGATAGCACCTATCAACCAAGCCATCATGACTCTACGTCGTGCATCAATGCGCACGACAGAGGAGGCTCACAAGCAACTCTACAGACTCACCTGCTCGAGGCAAGGGTGAACAGAGCCTACAGCCAAAGTACTCCTCATGATGAGGACTTAGATCGGGTGAAAAAAAAGCTCGATGATCTGAGAGCCGGCCAAAACAACGTGGCAAAAGAGATAGTGAGTTCTTTGTTCACGGAGGAAGTTCATCACCTACTCCTTTAGGGATTCAAGGTGTCAGAGAGCAAGTTCGGTGGGAAAAGGGATCCTAGACACCACTTTGACTATTTTAACGTCTTGAGGGAGCTACATCAGGTCTATGACTTGGCAAAGTGCCGCTGTTTTATGGTCACTATAATAAAGGATGTCAAGAGGTGGTACAAGAGGCTCAAGGAGAACTCAATACAGTCTTGGCAATAGTTCTCCTAGCTGTACCTACAACAATTCTAAGTGAGGAGACATTTCGCATTGTCGCTTAGCTATCTAGAGCAATATTCGTCAGGAAAGAGACAAAACTCTAACCTCGTATTTAACGAGGTTCCAGAATGAACAAGCAAAGGTCGTGGATGCACCTGAAGAGTCAATCCGAACTTTGCTAATAGCAGGAATAAGGTCGCAGACAGAGTTGTGGAAAGAGCTCTAAAGCGAAGACTATGTGAGCCTAGCCAAGTTCTATTAGATGGTCGCTAAACATCAGCAAGTAGAAAGCTCGCCAAGAAGAGCTCTTAACAAGTGACAAGATGGTCCAACAGATAAACGAAGTGGCCAAGATCGCAATGATAGGGATCGAAATAGGTTCCAAAAAATATAGAGAACAGAAAATCACAGGAAAAAGCAACTTTTTTCCACGGTACGCAGAGTACACGCCCCTGACTCAACATGTAGCTCAAATCTACGAGATCTCTCGCGAAGCTAAGAAATTGCCCATGCCAAAAAGAATAAAGGGGTTACCAGGCAGAAGAGATTGCCAAAAATACTGGCGGTACCACCGAGACATCGAGCACAACACCAATGAGTGCTGAGCTCTAAAGGACGCCAATGAAGATCTGATTAGAAGAAGCCACTTGAAAAAATTTGTGAAGGAGGTGCTGGCTCGCGAAAATCCAGCAAGCAACGATGTACTGGTGGGTATGATCTACGGGGACCCAATGTTGTAGGGATTTCCAGGCACTCTCGAGAGCAATATGCGTAGGAGGCCAAGACGGACTCAGTCCCCCGAGTAATGAGCTGTGAGCAAAAACCGCCAAAGCAGCCCAAGCAAGAAAGTAAGGTGATAGGATTCACCAAGGAAGAATGTGAAGAATCTAGCCACAACCATGATGTGATTGTAGTCACAGTACTCAAGGTAATGGTTGACAATGGTAGTACAGCGAACATCATTTTCTTGGAAGCTTTCCAAGAAATGAGGCTCATAGAACAAGACCTGAGGGCATGTCTGTTGCCATTTGTACGGATTCACCGAGGATAGCTTAGTTCCCAAGGGAACAATCAACTTGCCCGTGACTCTTGGGAAAGAGCCTAAGATTAGGACGGTGATGACTGAGTTCTTAGTGGTTGACTGCCCGACCACCTATAATGTCATTATCCGAAGGCCAATCTTGGACGACCTAAGCGTAATCACCTTAGTGCGCTGCCAAGTAATGAGATTTCTAACTCCAGGTAGGGTCGCAACAATCGGGAGTTGTAGGAAAGATTTTTGGAAGTGTTATAATTGGGCTATTCATGTTGCACAAAAATGGTGCCGAGTCCGAGCTAAAGCTCGGACCTCTAGAAGACACCATAGATCCTCTCATCCACAAAGAAGAGCCTATTACAAAGCCAAAATAAGAGCTACAAGAAGAATCGATCAACAAGGAAGACCTAACTCGCGTGCTGAGAATTGGTAGCAGTCTAAGTGACGAGGTGGCAAACAGTCTTGTAGGGTTCCTAAAGAAAAACATCGACGTGTTCGCTTGAGTCATGCAGACATGGTGGGGATCAACCTCAAGGTAATGTACCATAGATTAAATGTCGATTCAGGGGCTCAATTAGTAATGATCTAAAGTGCTCAAGGATGAAGTTGATAAGCTCTTAAACATCAACTTCATTTAGGAAGTAAAATACCCAGACTAGCTCGGTAACTCGATCTTGGTGAAGAACTCGAATGGCAAGTGGCGGATTTACGTCGACTTCACTGATCTGAATAAGGCATGTCCTAAAGATAGTTTTTTGCTACCCAGGATCAATCAACTAGTAGATACAATAGCCAAAAACGCACTACTAAGCTTAATGGATGCATACTCGAGATACAATCAAATCCTGATGTATCAGTCCGATGAAGAACACACCTCATTTATTACTGATTGACGTATTTATTGTTACAGGGTTATGCCATTTGGCCTGAAGAACGCTAGAGCAACCTATCAATGTTTGTTGAATCAAATGCTCGCCGAGCAAATTAGCAAAACAATGGAGGTTTACATTAATGACATGCTCGTCAAGTCAAAGGTCGCCGAAAACCACATCAAGCACCTAAGGAAAATATTCGACATCCTTAGAAAATACCAAATGAGACTAAACCCTCTGAAGTGTGCTTTTGGGGTAAGCTTGGGGAAGTTTCTGGGTTTCCTAGTACATCAACAAGGTGTTGAAGCCAACCCAGACAAGATTCAAGCTCTCTTGAACATGAAGAGTCTGGCTAATATTAAACAGGTTCAGAGTTTGACAAGGCAAGTGGCAACACTAAGCATTTTTCATCTCTCGAGCTACAGATAGGTGTTTACCTTTCTTTGAAACCTTGAAAGGAAACAAGGGTTTCAAGTGGATAGAGGAGTACGAGAAAGCATTCCAAGAGTTGAAGAAACACTTAGGGCAGCCTCCTTTACTGTCAAAGCCCATCCTAGGTGAACTCTTACTATTATACTTGTTGGTATCTAAGTCCGCAATCAGTATGACTTTGGTACACAAAGAAGAGATAGTACAATGGCCAGTGTACTATGCGAGCAAGCTGTTGCTCGATGCCAAAATAAGGTATCTTGAGATGGACAAGCTCGCATATGCACTCGTCATAGCCGCTCGAAAATTGCAACCCTATTTTCAGGCACACTTTATACATTTCTTGACAAATTTTCCACTAAGAAAAATAATGCAAAAGCCCGAGAAATCAGATAAATTAATCCAGTGGACTATGGAGATAAGTCAGTACGACATCAAGTACATCCCAAGAACTGCAATTAAGGGGTAAGCTTAGGCTAATTTCATTTCAGAATTCTCCTATCAACCCGAATAAGAAGTAAGCCCGCAAGAAGTGAGCACATTGGAAGAAAACAAGTCAATGAAGTTGAATCTTGACAATCTATGGCAGTGGACCTTGTATGTAAATGGGAATGAAAAGCGGGTGGGAGTCGGGCTCTTGCTCAAATGCCTTGAAAGGAACCCAATCCGAGCTGCAATCAGATTTGGGTTTATCGCCTCGAATAATGAGGCAGAGTATAAAGCTATGCTCGCGGGGATCCGCCACGCCATAGAAATGGGGGAGGAGTCAATCAAGATCTGCAGTGACTCCTAGCTTGTTGTCTACTAGATTTCCAGAGAATATCAAGCGAAATAGGAGAGAATGTTGTCCTATCTCTGGCAGGTAAAATCTGAGCTTGAGCAATTCAAGACTTTCACTATTCTGCATATTCCGAAAGAGAAGAACTCAATAGCCAACATTGTACCTCGCCTAGCTTCAACAATGAGCAAAGAAGCAATTGATTCTATTCCTGTCAAATTTCTTCCAAGTCTCAACATCCTCCCATCATAGGAATCGGTCTTAGTAATAAGACAGAGATATAGTTAGATGGATGCAATAACCACGTATGTAAGGGATGGAATAGTGCCCGAGGGAAGAAATGAAGCCAAAACCCTTCGAGCAAAATCAACTTGATATACGCGTATCAACGAGAAGTTATATAAGCGAGGATATAACTCTCCACTCTTGCGATGTATTGATCACAAAGATGTGGAATACGTCTTGAAGGAAATCCATGAGAGTATTTGTGGGAATCATGTAAGGGGCAGATCTCTAGCATACAAAGTACTAGGGGTGAGCGGTTCCGGGTACCCTGTATTTTCTGGGGGAACCGGAACCGGAACCGCACAGTGCAGGTTCTCAAAAAAAGGAACTGGAACCGGAACCGCACAGTGCAGGTTCTTCAATTCAAGGAACCGGAACCTAAAATGCAGGTTTCGGTTCCTTTCTAGGGTACCCTGTAAAAAATTAATTACCCCTCTATTAGTTTAAAAAATAACAAAAACACCTTATAAGTTTACAAATACACCCCTAACAAATTTTCATTATTCATTCATTTGTGTCCAATGAAACTTATAACCTGTAATCTCTAAGCAACACTTGAATTCAATCAATTCATCACAATTCACATAAAATTCGTCAATCAAAACCCAAACACAAACAATTATTCATCACAATTCACATAAAATAAATTATTAATATTTATTAATTTATTAATTTAATGTTATAATTGGTCAAATTGGGTATTTTAATATACCAAATTAATTTAGTAAATTTAATATTGAAAACTAGTAATGTTATAATTAAATAAATGATATACTACAATGTAAATTGTTATGTTATAATTAGTTAAGTGATCATACTACAATGGAAATTGTAATGTTATAATTAATAATAGTATATCTATTTAATATAATGTAATATTAAATTATTAAATTGTTAATCATTTATAAGTATTGTAATATGTTTATAATAGAATGTATAATTAATTAAATAATCATACCATAAATTATAATATATGTATAAATAATAAAATTAATAATTGATTAAGTATTGTGTAAATTAGTAAATTACTAATGTTTATAATATAATGTCATAATCAATAAGTAATCATTAATTATGTAATGTTATATTAATTATATGATCATACATAAAGTATATGTAATGTTATATGATTAAGTAATCATACTAAAATCTATAATTTAGTATATAATTAATTAAATTTCAAATCATTTAATTAATATACTAATGTTTATATGGAATGTTATAATTGATTAAGTAATCATTATAAATATATAAGGTAATGTATAATTAATTAAATTTTAATGTTTAATTAAGTAATATAATAGTATAGTAAATTACTAATGTTTATAATGTAATGTTATAAATTCATAACTAATTAAGTAATTATGTAATCATTTAACTATATAAGTTATAATTAAGTAAGTGATCATAATATAAGTAATATAATAAATTATAATTTATTGAGTAATTATTTAACTATAAATAATGCTTATTATGTTTAAATGAAATATTTATAAGGTAAGATAATTAATTAAATTTCTTATCATTTAAGTATTGTGTTAATGTTTATGTAGTAAATTAGTAATACTAATGTTTATAATATAATGTCATAATCAATTAAGTAATCATTTAATTATGTAATGTTATATTAATTATATGATCATACTATAATAGTATAATGTAATGTTATAATGAATTAAGTAATCATACTAAATCTATAATTTAATATTATAATTAATTAAATTCAAATCATTTGATTAATAACTAATGTTTATAATGGAATTTAATTGATTAGTAATCATATTATAAATATATAAGGTAATGTTATAATTAATTAAATTTTTAACGTTTAATTAAGTAATGTAATAATATAGTAAATTAGTAAATTACTGATGTTTATAATGTAATATTATAAATTCAAACTAATTATGTAATTATGTAATATTAACTATGTAATGCTATAATTAAGTAAGTGATCATATATATAATGTAACATAATAATATTATAATTTATTTGAGTAATTATTTAACTATAATGTAATGCTTAATTAATGTTTATAATGAAATGTTTATAAGGTAATGTTATAATTAATTAAATTTCTTATCATTTAATTAAATATGTGCTAATGTTTATGTAGTAAATTAGTAGTTACTAATGTTTAAAACATATAATCATAACTCATAATCAATAAGAATCATTAATTATGTAATGTTATATTAATATATGATCATACTATAATAGTATAATATAATGTTATAATGAATTAAGTATATACTATAGATCTATAATTTAATATTATAATTAATTAAATTTCAAATCATTTGTATATACTAATGGTATAATGGAATGTTATAATTGATTAAGTAATCATATATATATAAGGTAATGTTATAATTAATTAAATTTTTACGTTTAATTAAGTAATGAATGATATAGTAAATTAGTAAATTACTAATGTTGATAATGTAATGTATAAATTAAACTAATTATGTATTATGTAATCATTAACTATATAATGCTATAATTAAGTAAGTGATCATAATATATAATGTAATATAAAATATTATAATTTATTAGTAGTAATTATTTAACTAAAAGTAATGTTATATTAATGTTTATAATGAAATGTTTATAAGGTAATGTTATAATTAATTAAATTTCTTACATTAATTAAGTATTATGCTAATGTTTATGTAGTAAATTGTAATTACTAATATTTATAATATAATGACAATAATTAATTAAGTAATTATTTAATTATGTAATGTTATAATAATTTATAAATCATACTATAATGTAATGTTATAGTGAATTAACTATAAGTAATCATACTATAATTTTTAATGTAATATTATAATAATTAAATTTTTAATCATTTAATTAAGTTGTATCTAATGTTTAATAAAATGTTATAATTGATTAAGTAATTATACTATAAATCTATAACGTAATGCTATAATTAATTAAATTTCTAATTATAAGTCAATTAATTAACTATTTAATTATATTATAACTTATAAGTCAATTAATTAAGTAGTAATCAATTAATGTAATGCTATAATTAATTATACTATAAATCAATTAAGTAATGTTATAAAATTATAATTAATTAAGTAATCATTTAACTATAATGTAATGTTATAATTGATTAAGTATGATATTTAACTAGTAATTAAATTTATTAATGTTTATCAATTTATCATATATAATTAATTAATTACTAATTTATTATAGATATACTTAGAACTTGATAATTGAAGTAAATAACTAAATATATTATTACTCAATCAAATATACTATTTTATTCAAAAATAATTCTTTTAATAACATTAAAATTGTAAAACACTTTTAATTGGATCATAATTCCAATTATTCACTTAATTGATCAAAACTTTAATATTAACGTATTATAATATATTAAAGCTTTTAATATGGTGTAATTTATATGTAATAAGTATAATTGTATTCATATATTTATTTAATTAGGTTATTCTAAAAATTTAACTTTTTCTATTTTAAATTTTTTTATATGTAAAATAATAGAAACTCCCCCATTATTTACATTTCACAAATATTTCATTATAATCCAGGTTCCAAAATAGGTTCTAAACAGGTTCCAAAATAGGTTCCAAACAGGTTCCAAAACAGGTTCCAAAGCAGGTTCTAAAACAGGTTCCAAACAGGTTCCAAAACAGGTTCCAAAGCAGGTTCCAAATAGGTTCCAAAACAGGTTCCAAACAGGTTCTAAAACAGGTTCCAAAACAGGTTCCAAACTGGGTACCCCTTACAGGTTCCAAACAGGGTACCCTTTTTACAGGTTCTGGTTCCTCCACATGCAAGAACCGGAACCGGAACCGCACAGTAGAGGTTCCAAAAAATTGGAACCGGAACCTACCCGCACAGTGCAGGTTTTGGGTAGGCTCCGGTTCCGGTTCCGGTTCTACCCTCTACCCGTGCTCACCCCTACAAAGTACTTTGCTAGGGGTATTATTGCCCAACAGTCTTCGACAATGTGATAGACTTTGTACGCAAGTGCAACAAATGTTAAAGGTTTGTAAATATTCTGCGAGCTCCAGCCCAAGAATTAACCACTTTGACAAGTCCATGGCCATTCACGATATGGGGGATCGATTTGATAAGCCCTTTGCCTCGAGCAAAAAAGGGTGTCAAGTTCACAGTGGTCATGGTTGATTACTTCACCAAGTGGGCAAAAGCCACCCTTTAGCCACAATCACGTCAAACAAGCTAAAGGATTTCATCTACAAGAACATCATTTGTAGACTCGGAATCCCCCATACTATCATAATCGACAACGAAAAATAGTTTGATTGCCAAGACTTCAAATTGTTCTGTGAAAGTCTCGAAATCAAGAAAAGTTTCTCCGCTATCTACCGATCCCAAGCCAACGGTCAAGTAGAAGCTGTAAACAAAGTAATCAAGCACACCATCAAAAAGAAGCTCGACTCTCTCAAAGGAAGATGGGCTGAAGAACTGCTTGAGCCCCTATGGTCTTACAAAACGATCTCTAGAAGCTCAATAGGAGAAACCCCATTCTCACTTTCATATGGATGTAAAGCAATGACCTCGGTGGAAGTAGGGATTAGTTCGTTTCAAAGATAAGTTTTTAATGAAGAAACAAACAAAGATCTTTTCCACCTAAGGTTAGATCTTATCAAAGAACATTATGCCAAATCTCAGCTAAGGCTTGTTTCCTATCAATAGCGAGCCAAATAGTACTTCAACTCTAAGATAAAAAACTGAGACTTCAGAGTGGGCGACCTACTTCTCAAAAAGGTTATCATAGGTACATAGACCCCAAACTTGGGGACACTTGGGCTCAAATGGGAAGGTCCTTATAGGATCTCAGAAAAGCTCGTACCAAGAACTTTCCACCTAGAACACCTCAATGGTGAAGTTGTACTACTAGCATGGAATGTCGAGCATTTGCGAAGGTACTACCAATAAGCAGCTTGGGTTTCAATTATGTTTATCTTCTTTTTCCTAACCAATGTAAGGTCTCTTACGGCCAAATCTCATTTATTAATAAAGAGGTATTATTCATAACCTTCATTTTGTTTATTATTACTTATTTGTTGTTTCAAAATCGTGACCTAAGTGATCACATCCAAAAACTTAGAGTCAAGAGTTCGAAAAACAAGGCAACTTGGTTTTATAAACCACGCCAAAATTCAACTCATCAAGGGAGAATTCCCCAAATCAACGAAATTAAAACTCAGGAAACGCTCAAGAAAAACATGTCAAAAGAAAATCAATCATATTGGCGACCAAAACTCAAGACGGACAATTGGTCCAAACTCGACATTGTCATACGAAAGATTTTCTTTTTTGTTTGAAAAGTTTCTAAAAAAGTGAGCCACACGTAACTTGGAGCTATTTTGTTCCTAAAGAAGTGGGCTACGCGTAACTTAGAGCAAATTCAAATTTTTTTATGTTAAGTTCAATCAGAACAATTTAAAATGACTCTGTAGAAATGAAATGTTGCTCGACAAAAATGGGAAAACCAAACTTCCATTAATTCAAATAGTTTAGTTACAACCTAAATTATATAACACAAAAAAATAAAAAAAGATAGAAAAAATCTAAACAACAGAAGTAGGAGCATCATCGGTAGCGGGAATCAGAGTAGCATCCTCAGGAGCAATAACAGAGAAATCTTTGAGAGGCTTGATCGAAGGAAGGTCGCCAACGACAGCTGGGAGCGAGGCTAGAGAGTTCGAGTCTTCAACCTCTTGTTTGACCTCAGCTTATTTCTCATCTTCTTTGATTGCCTCCTCATTTTCGTTATCGGACTCAGAGATATATGAATAAACATACTCCAAGCTCTGTGCCTCAGTTTTCATCCTCTCGATCTCCTTCCGATAGGCCGTAGAAAAGAAAGAGAAGTCAAGTGAAGGATGAGCTTCCCAGAGCTGCTAGACCAAGGAGACCGAGGTATCCCAAGCATGGCTCTTAACTTTCAACCTTAGGTCCCTGGCATTGAGCTTGAGCCGTTCAACCACTAACTCAGCCTCTTTGAGATATTCCCTCTCTTAAAAGATTTTGCGTGAAGCCTCCTCATATTTGGCCTCCTAATCCCAGGCAACCTTTTGAGCCTGGCAAGTTCAGAATTCAACTTATTGTTGGCACCCCGCTGCTATGCCAGACTCTTCTCAATTTCAGCCAAGTTCACTTCATCTTTTGCTCGAAGGCCTCAACCTCTTTCTTCAGTCGCTCAAGCTCGGCCTACGATGAGTCATTCTCTTTCTTCACCACCTCGGCCCTAATCAAGGCATCATATTTCAGTTTATCTGCTTCTTGCCACCCCGTATGGGTACCCTCTAATATGGGATAGCTCTCATCGAGAAGGAGCTTGGTTGCCATGCAAGCTTGAAAAGGAAGAAGCAATTAGCAAGAAATAAAGGGAAAAGCCTCTGAGAAAGAAAGAAGGGTGAACTATCAATACCTTGGTGATGTAGCTGTAGGCGTGAGCAACTTTCTTGTAAAGAGGGGCGTCTCTTAACATCTCATAGGTCCACAGCGAGATAGCCTCTCTGGCATCCGAGGCTCTAACACCTATGTGCTCTAAAAGCCTATCAATCAATGCGTTGAGCGTAGCCCGAGCTGTCTCATCCACCTTCCCTTTACCTCCTCACAGAGGCGAGCTTGACCTGTTTCCCACAAGAATGACAGCTCACCCATTAGAATGGATTTCTTTTTGGCCAAGCCCTTAGTCAAGGTATCCTTCTGGCCACCAGCTTGCCCGACAGCTTTCTTACTCGAGCCTTCCAACTACTCGGTCTACTTTTTCTTGCCTGAGCCCTCTTGTTGCTCGAACATTTTCTTCTTCTCCGAGCCTTTAGCTTGCTCGAGGGTTTTCTTCACCAAGCCCTTTAGAGGCTCGAGGGCACCCTTATCCCCGACTGCCTTAGAGGCAGTTACAGGCTTCTTGGTACTTGTGTCTTTCCCAAGTTTACCGCTGCTACGCTTTAGAACCGAGTGCGAGGTACCTTGACTAGCCAACCTAGTAATATCCGCAGGCTACATCTTCGCTAGAATAATCGACGACTTCTTAGCAACCCGCAGGCTAGCGCTTTCTTCTTCAAGCCCTTGGGTTTTTTAGCCCACATGTTTGCAAAGAATAAACAAGTTGTTAGTGACCTAACAAGACAAAATTATCAACAGTGAGCTATCTAGTATTTACCTTTTTCAAAAATGGTGTAAAACTTAGTTGCGCCGACACAAAAGCTATACACTTTCAACTGAGAAAGTGTGACAAACTGGGTAACGTCGCGCTCACTATTGGGGAGATTGTTGAAATGATGAAGCCGCTCTAAGTGTTTGTTTCCATGGTCATTCGTGTTTGATTTTATTTTTGCTTCAACCAGGTGTTGTATATTGTATCTTCATTTACTTTGATTTTATATTCATTTTAATTAGTTTCTGTTTGCTTATAAGAAAATGAAATAGAAATCAATGTACTATTTAATTTTTATGTTTATAATGAGCTTGCATAATTTTTTTTTTTTTTCGTTTCTTAATGGGACAGCCAAAATGTTTTTAGTTTCTTATGCTACAGTAAGAATGATTTATTTGTAATGTTTAATCTTCTGGTGATAAGAATCATAAGATTTGGCAGATGCAACTATTGCAAGTGTGTTTTGACAATTGATATGAGATGTGTTGATACTGCTATCATTATATCAAGAAGGTGTTATAAGTTTTTCTGTGGTGTGTGGGGCTGGTTGGGAATCTAGGCAAACCCATTGGAGAACATGATTTTCCTAAAATTTAATTAATTTTTTTGAATGGAAATAGTGACTTTGTGATGGTGGTAGTAGTAATTGGATGGCGACAATAATTTGGTGGCGATGGCGATGGCGATGGCGATGGCAGTGGCAGTGGCAGTGGCAGTGGCAGTGGTAGTGGCAGGGCTAGCGATAGTGATTTACAATGTATTGCTTGAAAGTCTATCCTTCGAATAATTACAATACAAAACAAATACACTTGCATAAATAACTTTAACTTAATTGAGAGAAAACATGATTAAAGAAAAGAGAGCATGTAGACATGTTTCCAACAAACAATATTGCATGGTTTAGGGAAGACTTTTTTTTTTTTTTAATTAAAACAAAAAAGACTACGTTGAATTAACATTTCCTTTTTTTTTTTATTGGAAGTCATGCAATTTGCAGCCAACTAGACGTTTAATTATATTAAGACATTACTGTTAAGTGGTTAAACCCTAAACCATAATAACAAATTAGTAACAAACAATAAACAAATTATTAACAAACAATAATGTTTTTACAAATAAATAAATAAATAAAATTACTAAGCCACTTAACAATGACCAAATAATACCCACAACTCATAATAATCAAGAACATCAAATAATTTCACCCAAATCATTCAAACAAAAAAATTCCGCCCTAAAACCTTTGTCACTACTATAATCTAATCTAATTTCTCATATCAATATCGGATAACTCTTGAGTGATATTCATTGTCTAATTAATATCATTGTTTACAATCCTTAGCCTTTCACTCATTTCGCCACTCCTAAAATCAAGGGCGAATCCAATCTCTTTGGGCCTACCCTCACATTTTTAAATAAAAATTGCTTATATAGGCCCACAAAAAAATGATATTAATATATATATCCAGGCCTACCCTCAAATTTAAAATATATATATATGTATCCAGACCCACAAAAAACTTGCTATTAATATATATATTTCAGGCCCACATCATATTAAAAATTTAAAACTCTCTCAACTCTTCTCTATGGCTCCACCTGCTTTTTATGATTTTATCCACAAAATTCTTTACTTTTCATTCTCTCATTCTCTTTCTCATGCTATCCGCTCTTAAAATTTTGAAGACTGAAATTGTTAAAGTTTTCACTACTCAAGGTGCCACAATTAGCTCTGTTTTATGTTTTATCAGTTTTAGGTATGTGTATTGCTCATTTCATTTTAGTTTATTTTAGGGTTGAATCATGCTTTTTTTTGGAGGTTTTTTATTCTAATTTGATGGGAAAATGCATAGATCTTATGAGTTTGTTTTGTGTCTAAGAGTGTTCCTGCTTTCCCATATTAAACATTAACTATATTTTACTGGACGTTATTCTTCACCCTTCACCCGCCACTTTCCTACATTTCAAAAGTCACCGTTTAATTGCTCAAAATTATTAAAGAAGTTTGAGTTATTATCTACGTTTATACCAAGAAAATTCCCCCTTTTTTTATTAATTTATATTAAAAGTTACGCAAAGTTGACTTGATTTAAGTTTTGGTTGACTTCAGCTTAGGCTAGGTCTGATTAAAGTCATGAAAATTTATATTTACTCTTAGAAAGCCAAAAAAAAAAAAAAAAAAGAAGAAATAAGAAATTTGTGTGGAATATTTTCGGTGGATTGTGGTTGTTGTAAACTCTTTTAATTATATTAGATTTAAATAGATCGTTAGATTCACGTGGTTTTTTGCTCTCTCCACATTGAAGAGGTTTTTCCACATAAAAATTTTCTTATGTTTCCTTGTAAATTAGATGTTATTTTCAACACATTTGCTCAAGGTTTTGCTTCTCATAGATTTATTCAAGTAGTAAAGTATTGTTTTATTGCATTATTTTCTTTCAGATTCTTGATATTGTATTATTTCCTTTGCTTAAGGTTTGGTGATTTTTTTTAAGTTTTCACTAGTTGTTTGGCAAACAATGGCAGAGCTGTGAAGGCCCGGCACCCCCCCCGGGGCAAAAATCCTAGGTCCGCCACTATATCATACAATGATTGTACTTGACTTGAAACAATTGAACTAGTGTTATTTGTTGATCGACCTCATCATCTCCCTCCCCGACCTCTTGCTCTACTCCGACCTTCTCCACCTTGACATGCTGGCTGATTCCTGGCTACATTATTTTGGCAGAGATCGCATCGTGATCTGTATCATTACTCCGTGGATGTCTACGACTCCAAGTACAAATGGATCAAAGATAGTTGTATTTCTTCCCCTGTTGTCATCATCTAGTTGCTCACAATAACGTCATCTGAGTTCTCTTCTTGCACATCCATCCCATCTTGCCAATTCAACAATTCTACCTTTAAGTCTTCCAACCTCTTGTCCAGGTACTCCAACTTGTTCCTATTGTCAAGGCAACAGCGATATGCTTCTTAAAATTTCTTATCCATCCTCCTATACGTTTCATACTCTTTTGTCATGTGCGGATACTCTCTTATGAAAAACATATAGTTGTGTCGTCGATAAACATCTTTCCTCCACCTCCTTATCAAATAACGCTGATTGATCATGTTAATGTCTTTCACAGACAATATATTAAAAATATGGCAACATATGATTCCCTTTTATTCAAATTTCCCGCAATTACATTAAAATTTGAGGAGGAAAGAAAAATCAAACGTTAAAATTTTACTTGTTTGAATGAAGCCAAACACAATGAAACCAATATTACACGGGAATCATAAACCAAATTCATCTCCCATTTCCAATCACTACAATGAAACCAAATTTTTAAAAGCTTAATTTATAATATGCAATTTCAGTAAATTATAGAATATTCAGGTTCCAACCTATATCACACGTAATTTTAGTAATATTTACCATATGCTAAAGTAACTACAATATATTACTCATGTCAATAACATTTCCTTAATGTTAGACTATAAAATATGTATACTAAATTCATAATTCAAACCTATTTCACACGTAAAAGACTTTGAAAAATTTGAAAGAAATTAAAACAGGGATTATCACACACACGTAATACTTCTGAAAAAGAAAGAAAAAATTTATGCACGAACCTGCAATTACACCTCACAGTTGTCCATCTTCTATATACTCAACTTCATAAGTGAACTTCTTGCAATACCAGTCATTCATTATACATCTCTTCGTCACCTTGAACTTTTTAACACCATCTTCCTGCATTTCCTCATCGATATGTGGAGTTACATTGCAGTACAACATACGCCTTATCTCGTCTTGAACATTCCGTTTGTGAATGCTCGCTGAAACTGCCTCTCCAATTCAAATTCATAAATGCACTTAAGCACTATATCTTTACTCCTAAAATTAGCATAAAATCCCTTCTCCATCTTATCGTGCATAGCAATCTCGTACTGATCCATAAATTGTTTAAACGTTTCGTCGAATTCACGTATACCCATTAAAATATGCATGCATGACCTCACTCCTTTGAGCTGATAGCATTCCAACCCAGAATATGTTGTTCAAATAGATTGGCACCCAATTCGCCCTCTCCCTGAAAAGCTTCAACAACCATTCATTTTCCTGCAGCCCATGCCTCTCCACGAAACCATCCCAATTGCTCTCGAACATCTCAACAGTTAAGTTGTCATATATGATAGCTTTAAACTCACAAACTACAATATCATAGTTTGCAACACTCCTAAACTTCTTTGGCACTTTACATAGAATATGCCACAAGTAAGATCTATGAACAGTATTGGGCATGACTTCTAAGATGGCTTTCTTGATACTTTTGCATTGATCACTGATTATGGCGTTTGGATGAATGTCTCCTATTGCTAACAGCCAACAAGTGAACAACCATTTAAAAGTATCAACATCCTCATGTGAAATCAAGCACAACCTAATAGAATGGACTATCTATGGTGGTTGATGCCTACAAATGTAGCGAATGGCATTTTGTACTGGTTCACTAAGTATGCCATAGGCACCTAATAGAATGGACTATCAAGGTACCTGTACGGAAGGAGGGACTGATCCCGTGAGGTTGAGGCCACTAATGATCTGTTGTACCTGCTCACGTAGAGAAACAAACGTGAAGCGACAAAAAACACCGGGGTAGTGTTTGCCGTAGGCACTCCGACACTCAAGTCAGCGAGGCTAAAAGGCTGATTTAGTGAGGGCTAGGGAGTAGAGAGGTTACCAGAAGTATAGTCAGAGACTGTGACTACGGCTGTGATGTGAAGTTCTCCAGTTAGAACTCTGGGGTCTGTAGGTGTAGTGTAATCTGCCTTGTGAGAGGGCTAGCCTCTGTTTAAATAGTGACTATCTGGTCTCCCAATCCTGGTGGGATTGGGAGTTCTTATAGTGATATGTTCCCTCTCGGGATAAATCTTCTGATCCCATTATCCCAGCGTGAAGAGGAGTTCAGGTATGACTCTGACACAGACCTTGGAGGAGTTGGGGTTGTAGTGGGCTACTTTACCGGTGTTTGGATAGGAATATGATCTGGGAGTGACCATGGGCTCTGAACTCATTCATAGATCCAGGAAGTGAATTGGGACTAGGAGGTTTGTGTCCAGACGGCTTGTGCCTATTGTACTTCATATCAAATGGGCCTAATCTGGTGAGTTTTGGATTGGGCCGCATTGAGATTAGGCCTGGCCTTTTCCTCATTGTTAGACCCGTTTTCCTATTTGGGCCGAGGATAATTTTTGGCCCTAACAGTTTGCTCCCTACTCTCTGAGTTAAGGTTTTCTTAAGTCAGAGAGTAGGAAGCGAAAGAGATGAATTCGGTCGCCCTTTTTTGGCGCAGCTGACCAACTTGATGCGAGTGATTAGTAGTCAAAGGTCGCTCGGTATCCCCTGTCGATCCGGACAATGCAGTCATCCCAACAGGGCGCGCCTAATCGGTGCGAAAGGCCAAAGAGTCTGAGAATGAGACTTCTCGGGCTCACGTGCTCGTTCGGTGTGTCCTACCAACTAGAGAAATGAGCTAACATCCCTTAACAGAGGCATCGGCTCAGTATCCACTACCGATCCGGACTATGCAGTCATCCCAACAGGGTGTGCCCCATCAGTGCGAAGGGTCGAAGAGACTGAGAGTAAGACTTCTGGGGTTCATGTGCTCGTCTGGTGTGTCCTGCCGATTGGAGAAACGAGCTAACATCCCATGACAGAGGCATTAACTCGGTATCCCAGGTCGAGTGAGTTAGAGGCAATCTTTAACTGAGGGTTCATTCGATCGGGGTACTCGGGTGATCGAATTGGTGAAATGTACTCGGTCGGCTTGCTGGACTGTATGATTTACGCTCGGGGTTCCATGTGGCTCTTCTCTGGATGCCAAAAAGCCGGATAAGATGCTCAAGCTTTTGACATGGCTGCCTACTCGTCCGTTATGGAAGACCGAATGGGCATGGCCTCCCGCTTTGTTTATCTAGAGATGGAATACGGGTTGGGCCATTCCAAGCTGATCGACCAATCGGGAAGATCTCCTAGGCCTGCGAAGCATAGGGGCATGTTGGATCCATTTTGGAAGTCATGCGCTGAGTCGGTCGGGAGGACAGAGCGGTTGAACCATAGCTTCCGTACTGTGCTATAGTTTCCTAGGTGCCCTGGATCATTGCCACGTGTACGGTGGCGATTGGCCCGTCGTTTTGAGGGTGGGAAAACAAAGAGGCGCCCTGGTTGTTGACCAATTGCAAGCTGCCACGTGTCCGCTTATGTCAGATTTCTCTTATAAAAACTGAGGAACGGACTGTTCGTCTTCCATTTGCATTTTTCTTCCATTTCTCTGCAAACTTGTTTTTCTTTCCTTTTCCTTTCTTCTTTTATGTTCCAGTTTCTTGAGCGACGGTGGTTTCTTTTTCTGTAGTCTTTCGAGGTAAATATTCTTTACTTTGGGCTGATTTTTTGGTTTCTTTTGGTTGTTTGCTGAATTTTTGGAAGATAGGATGAAGTTTTTGAAGTTTTGAGTAGGTTTCGATTAGGTTTTGAAGTGTTTAGAATATGGATTCTTAGAATAGGCATAAATTTGGGATTTTCGATGGATTACCAACGAGTTGCCATAATTTTTGGTGTTTTTCGGGTTTTTTGGACGGGACAGAGGAGACACCGAGTTACATAGTACTCTGGCTTGGTTGGTCTGGCTGACCGAATTGAGTGACGGTTGAGAGTTGTAAGCAGGCTATAGGTGGCCTAGGTCGGTCGGTCGTCCGTTCAATCTGACCGAGTAGGGAGGGGATCGTGTGAGTTTATTAAGTTGAATAGGGGCTCGATCGATCTGACTGACCAAATAAGGTTGGATCAGGGGCATAGGTGAACTTCAGGTGGGATAGGTAGGTCGTCTGGTCTATCCGACTGGGCAGTGACGGGATCGTATTGAGTGGTTGAGTAGAGCAATTGCTCGATCACTCCGATCGAACGAGAAAAGGTACTGTTGAATTTGGGATCAGGTCAGTCGGTTGCGAGGGTCGATCAGGGTTTAACTTGTGGCAAGTGGTGTTAACAAGGATAGGTCGATCGGCGCTGAAGGGCAAACAGGAGCTTGAGGGTGCTCTTGCAGTGTTGTTTGATAGGTGGTACAGGGCGAGTGGCGGTCCGACACTTAAAATTTGAGGAGTTTACTTTTGGTACAGACTCGGTCAGTCGGGTTGGTTGGATAGGCTGCAATGTCAAATTCAAAATCGAGTAATCTGAGCGGGGTTGTGGCGGATGTTAGGAATGAGTATGAACATGCCCCGACCATGGTGATGATGCCCGAAAGCTCTGTTCCGATGGGTGTACTGACCAATGTTATTGTAGCTGCCCCAGGGACTAGCGCTGCTGGTCCAAGTGGTTCAGGCAGGCATGGGGAAAGTGGGGAAAACTCCGAAGGTGTTGGTAGTTCACCTTCGTCTAGCAGTAACTCTAAGGAGCCAAGCCAACAAGGTTATGGGATCTTGGCTAGGGATTATTTGCTCGTGCTTAAGGATAGCGACATGTGGCGAATTTGGACTATGTATCACATTCTGGGTTCGGTGGAGATCCAAGCGCCATGGTCGTGCGAACGGGTTTATTGGGAGGCAAAAGGCGTGGTTAGTGTTTATGAGAAGTGGTTCCATGATGGGCTGCGGTTGCCTATTCCTCGCCTCTTTTGGGAGGTGCTGAACCACTTCATGATTGCCCCATCGCAGATCATGCCGAACGGTTGGAGGTTGCTTATGGCCTTGGAGGATCTCTGTGTGCAGAACCATGTGACGTTTAGGCTACACGAACTGTTGTACTCGTATTTTCCAAAGGAGAACGACAAAGAGAAAGGTCGATATCTGATTAACCTCAGGCATAATCGGTCTCACCTGGTGATTGACCTCTGTTCTAATGACAAGAATTGGAAGGATCGGTACTTCTTTGTGTGAGGTCAGGCTGTCTTTGGGGAGAAAGGTCAGGGCGATATTCCGAGTAGTTGGCGAGCCACTGGTGAGAACCTTTGTCTTTCTTTGTACTTTGTTTACTAAATCTTATTGTATTTTTTGCTTGCAGAGCTTGAGTACAATCAAGCCAGGCAGAGTATAGATGGTTTGGACGTGCAAACCCAGAAGGTGCTAGCCATTTTGAAGCGTAGAGGGATTGGCGAGTAGTATTAGCGAAGGCCAACCTCAGGACCAGCCATCTTTGGGCCGGAGTAGAGGCGATTCAGCGAGGTATTCCTTTCCCTTCGTTGAAGCAGACTTTGGATGTGCTTCTGACCCGTTATTGCAATCATACCATTTATGGTGAGTCCTAGCTGAACCTACTAACAGTTGGAGAGTTTGCGCTTGCAGAGACACTGATGAAAAAGCTGACCATCCCCAGTGCGAGCAAGTCCATCGCTCTGCATCGGGAGAAAAGGGGAAGGGAATCGTCGGCCAGAGAGGATAGGAGAGTGGAGGATGTAGTGGTGACACAACCTAGCCGTCAACCTACCACCGGAGCAGGGTTATCCCAGATAGCGATCTTGGATGAAGAGACTGAGACGATCACCTTCCGTATTCCGGCTTCTGCATCGACCTACTCTAACGTAGCATCCATGAGCAAATTGGCTGACTCTTTTCTGTTCCCGACGGACGAGACCCGTTTGAACCAGATAGGGGCGGTCGCGACCGTAGATTTTATTTAATCTTGTTCATCACGGTTTGTACTAATGACAATGTTTTGTTATGCAGGCATTCACGAGCAATCTGCATCTGAGGAAGCCTGTAGTGGCGCAGGAGAAGAGGATACAGGATGTGTCCAAGGCGAGCTCCAGTCTACGCCAGAGGGAGGCGGCCACCCAAAAGGCCGAGCAGGAGAGCCAGTAGTGTCTGAAGGCAGCCAGGGGTGAATTGGAGCGGCTGAAAAAAGAGTGAGCCGAGAAGACTACAGAGATTGAGTCCCTCAAGGAGCAGTGCCTCACCATTGTTGATGATGCCATTATTAGGGTGCGGGGGGAGCTCATGCTCAAGTATAAAGCTGGGAACACTTCCCACTGGAATCCGGATGAGGACATCCAGCTCATGCAGGAGATGTTGGAGGAGGGGGCTGAGCATACGGAGGAGTAGATTGATGAGCAGATGCTTAATTTTGCTAGTTAGCCAAGACCATCAATTACTGAGGATGTGAACGACCAAGCTGTAGGGACGGGTACTGGTGCTGGCGATAGAGTGACCAAACCGGAGATGGGAGAGATGACTCGCATCGACTACACTTAGCTTTATTTTTGTTTGCTCATGTATTTTGGGGCCTGCAATGCCCTCTCTTGGCATGTGTGCCTTTTATTGTATTTCTGAACTAAGCTGCCCGAGGCTATTTATATGTTAAAACCTGCTATTCTTTTTTTTTTATGTTTTCCTAATGGGTGAATGAGTTGTTGATTACTTCTTTGTTCGTAGATGCACTAGGGGTTGAACTTTTATGCTTGTGCTGTGACTTTGGTGTGGCCCAGTGGCTAAGTCGCATAGACTCTCTGCTAGGCTAGATCGATGACTTATTGATTTTCGAGGTGTAAGAACCTTTCATTCGGTCTAGCTGTCTGGATGGGTAACTTCATGAACTGGGCAGGGTTGGTCGACGGTGTAAATCCATGGATTGGGCAGGCCGATCCGAAGGTGTGATTTTGTGGATTGAGCAAAGACGATCCGAAGGTATAAATCCGTGGATCGAGCAGGGTCGATCCAAAGGTATAATTTCATGGATCGAGCAGGGTCGATCCGAAGGTGTCATTCCGTGGATCGAGCAGGGTCGATCCGAAGATGTAAATCTGTGGATCGAGCAAGGTCGATCCGAAGGTGTAATTTTGTGGATCGAGTAGGGTCGATCCGAAGGTGTAAAAATAATTTGATCGAGCAAGGTCGATTTGAAGATGTGAAATTCTGAATAATACTTCATTAAATTCGAGTCGTAAGGCCGACTGTCTATGAGGAGGTGGATAGGCCCACTCATCCCTTTTAAAAATAAAAACAAAAATAAACAAACATTTAAACGAATGAGTTCAATTAAAAGTAGTAGCGTTTGAGGTGGACTGCATTCCAACTGTTGCTGATATCTTTGCTTTCCGGAGTTTGGAGTTGGTAGGACCAAAGGACTCCGAGTAAGTCATCTGCCCATGCACCCTTCGCTTTCTGCAATGGCTTTTTTAGGGTCTGCATGATGGTTTTATTTGATGACTCGGCCTGGCTGTTCGATTGGGGGTTGCGGGGGGTGGAGAAGCTAAGCTTGATTCCCCACATGTCGTAGAAATCCCTGAAGCCTGAGCTGATAAACTGGGATCCATTGTCAGTGATGATTTCCTTCAGTATACTGAACCTGGAGATTACATTTTTCCATATAAAAGCTTTTACCTCTCTGTCCCTGACTTGTGCGAAAGCTTCGGCTTCGATCCACTTGGTGAAGTAATCTGTCACAGCCAACATGAAGACTCATTGTCCAGGTACGGTCGGTAGTTTCCCCACTATATCCATCCCCCACTTCATAAAAGGCCAAGGTGTGTGGATGGAGTGGAGTCGCTCGGGTGGGAGGTGTGAGACATGAGCAAATCTTTGACAACTGTCGCACTTCTTAATATAAGCAGCCGAATTAGTGCGTATGGTTGATTAGTAATATCCAGCGGTGATCACCCGGTGTGCAAGGCTGCGTCCCCAAGCATGGTTTCCACATTCGCCTTCATGGAGTTCGGCGAGAACACGTTCGGCCTCCTCTGGATTTGTGCATTTGAGATAAGGACTAGAGAATGATTTTCGGAGGAGTTGGCCCTCATAGATGGTAAATCTAGAGGCTCTTGCTCTCAGTAGACGTGTTTTGCTCTTGTTAGCTGGGAGTTCGTTGTGCTCTAAGTACTTTACTATTGGGATCATCTAGTAGTCGGCCAGCTCAATATCCATTATTTCCTCGGGCAATTTGTTTGGTGGTTGCTCCTTCCAGTTAGCTGGCCATTGCAGGAATAACAAAGGGATGGATGACTGGGAAGAACATTGGGGTGCTGAGCCGAGGTTGGCAAGGGTGTCAGTGTGAGAGTTCTCCGTTCTTGGGACCTGGGAGATGGAGAACTCTTCGAATTGAGCCTGCAGTTCTTTGACTAGTTTCAAGTATGCCGTCATCTTCGAGTCACATGCCTGGTAAGTACCTTGCAGCTGGTTGACTATGAGCTGGGAGTCGGACTTCACTTCCAGTTTCTTCGCTCTGATTTATTTGGCAAGGGAGAGTCTAGCGATAAGAGCCTTATATTCAGCTTCGTTGTCTGTGCACTTGAACCCACACCATATTGCTCGCTGGACGACGTCTCCTTCTGGTGTAGTCAATACTAACCCGAGTCTGCTTTCATTCACGTTACTTGATCCATCTACTAAAAGAGTCCATTTGGAGGGTAACCCGCTGTCCATGCATAATATTTCTTCATCTGCTCGCATGGTGGTGCTCGGGGTGAAATCAGCAATGAAGTCTGCCAATGCTTGGGACTTGACAACAGTCGAGGCTAGTATGATATGTTGAACTCACTAAGCTCCACTGTCTATTGTGTGAGTCGACCTAATAGCTCTGGTTTGTGCAGTATCTTCTTGAGTGGGAAGGAGGTGAGTACGACTATGGAGTGGCACTGAAAGTACGGCCTGAGCTTCCTGGATACATGGATGAGCGCAAGGGCCAATTTCTCCAGCTGACTATATCGTGTTTCTACGTCAAGGAGTGACTTGCTGACATAGTAGACCAGTAGCTGCTTCGCACCCTCTTTCCGAACTAACACTACTGAGATTGTTGTCTTTGAGACCGCCAGATAGGTGTAAAGTTTCTCCCCATCCACAGGCTTGGAAAGGAGCAGAGGGGAGGTCAGGTACCTTTTTAGCTGTTACAAGGCTTCCTCGGAAGAGGGTGTCCACTCGAACTTGTTGAACTTCTTGAGTGCATGAAAGAAAAGGTGGCACTTGTCGGTGGATCTGGATATGAAATGGCTCAAGGCGGCTACTCGTCCTGCAAGGCGCTGGACATCTTTTATACAAGCTGGGGATGGTATACTGAGGATTGCTCTGATCTGGTCGGGGTTGGCTTCTATCCCTTGCTGAGTTACCATGTAGCCTAAGAATTTACCTGACGAGACGCCGAATGAGCATTTGACCGGATTCAACTTCATGTTATACTTTCTTAGGATGGCGAACGCCTGGCTGAGGTGGTCAAGGTGTTGTTCGGCTATCAGGGACTTGACAAGCATGTTGTCAATGTAAACCTCCATAGTGTCCCCGAGGTGTTCGGCAAACATCCTATTGACTAACCGCTAATAGGTAGCCTCGGCGTTCTTCAAACCGAACAGCATCACTTTGTAGCAATAGGTTCCCCTCTCTGTGATGAAGGTTGTCTTCTTCTAGTGTTCCGTGTGCATCAAGATTTAGTTGTAACCTGAGAAAGCATCCATGAAACTAAGGAGCACGTGGCCTGCGGTCGCATCAACCATCATGTCGATATGCGGAAGCGGGAATGAATCCTTAGGGCACACTTTGTTTAAGTCCATGAAGTCGATGCAGACTCTTCACTTTCCGTTCTCTTTCTTTACAACCACAACGTTTGCCAGCCATTCGGGGTAGTGGATCTCTCTGATCATACCGTTGCTCAATAGCTTTTCAACCTCTTCATTGACAATCCGGTTGTGCTCTGGTGCGAATTTCCTTCTTCTCTGCTTCACTAGTTAGTGATCCGAATCTACTTTGAGGTGGTGGACCATTGCCTCTGGACTGATCCCTGTCATGTTGGCATGGGACCAGGTGAAACAATCTTGATTCTGTCTAAGGAATTCTATCAGCTTCTCTCTTGTCTCGAGCCCTAGGCGGGAACCTATCTGTGTCTTTCTCTCAGGATCATCCGAGTGTATCTGTACTTCATCCAACTCTTCCATTGATGGTTGATCTAGCTCGATCGGAAGGGTTGAATGGGACTGTAATTGCTATGAAGCGTTACCCTTACCCTTGAAGGCGTTCTTGTAACAATCTTTGGAAGCTTTCGGGTCGCCCTTGATTTCTCGTACTCCTCATTTGGTAGGAAACCTGATTGTTTGGTGGAAATTGGATGGGACCGCTCGTATGTCATGGATCCAAGGTCAGCCTAAGATGCCATTGTAGGGTGAAGGGGCGTCGATCACTAGGAAGATAGACTGTTTGTATACTCCACTGGCATAGATAAGAAGGATGATCTCTCCGAGGGTGTACTTCTACTCAGAACTAAAACCAACAAGTAGGGTCGGCCTTCTGTTGATGTTTTCTTCTTCCAAACCCATAGCCTTCACTGCTGCAAGGAACAGAATGTTCGCTGATGACCCCCCGTTTATGAACACCCTTTTGACAAAGATGTTGGCAATCTGGAGAGAGACGACTAAAGCATCATGATGAGGGGCAGCCAGGGTGACCGGTCGTCTTCAAACTGAATTACCTGATGGGAGTGTGACCAAGAAACCGGGTGGATGGACTGGATCTCATGGTGGCTGCTGGCCTTGGCGTATCATTTAGCTGATGAGTAACTGACCCCGCTGATTTCTGACCCCCTGGAGATGAGTGAGCAGAATCCTTTTGGTGTAGGCTCTCGCGAGGGTGGAGATGTTTCTTTAGTGCTTTTTTGGCTGATGGTGTGCTTCCCTTTATCTGTCAGCAAATCTCGGAGGTGTCCCCTTTTCAATAATACGGTGACCTCCAAAAGCAAGGCAATACAGTTTGGGGTGTCATGTCCATGGTCGCCGTGGAACTCACACCACTTAGTTGTGTCTCTCCTTGCTTCGGCATTGAGCTTGCCTGGCCACTTAACACTAGATCTCATTCCTTTCATAATCGCCACCACTTGGGCTGGTTTGACATTGAGGTTGTATTCTGGAATTTTGTATCTTCTCGGTCTGACCTATCTGTTGTTGGCTCTAGGTGGCTGGCGGTCGTATTATGGTTGGCAGTCATATTGTGGCTGGCGGTCATATGGTTTTCTTACTCTGTTCTGGTTACGAGGAGGGGGCTGGTGATGGGGTTCAATTGACTTAAATTCTGGCCTTCTATCATTCCGCCTTGGGTCATACCTGGCGTGTACTATCCGATTCATCTCATCTTCTTCCCACCTTATCTGAATCACTGCTCTGGCCAAGGCGTCCTCCATCATGGTACAGCCAAGCTTCGTCAACTCTTTGTATAACTCTCTATGCGAGAGGAGACCTTTCTTGAAGGCATCTATGGCTGTCTCGGGGTTACAAGAAGAGATGGAAATTTTCTCCTTATTGAATCTGCCGACATACTCTCTTAGTGGCTCCCCCTTTCTCTAGTATACTCTGTATAGGTCAGCCGATAGTTTCTCGAGTTTTTTGCTACTGGCGAACTGCTCTACAAAGGTGTTGGTGAGTTGTGCGAATGAGTCGATGGAACCATTTGGGAGATTTGTGTACCACTAAAGTGTTGGACCTGACAAGCTTGAACTGAAACTCTTACACATGCAGGCTTCCCTCAGCGCTTGGGGTGTCGAAACAATGAACATTCGCTGCTTGTACAAGGCTATGTGATCATCTGGGTCGGTCGAGTCGTCATAGGGCTTCATGCCAGGGATGGTAAACCTGTGGGGCATGTCGGCTAGAGCGATCGCATCTACAAAAGGCGAATTGACGTAACAGTGGGACTTACTCTTCTTGGTAGGGATCAACATCCCTGGTATGTGCCTCATCATTGCCTCTACATCGGCCAGCCTTTTGGCCAGAATCTGTTCCATGGGGGAGGGTGGTACCACGAGGTCATCCCGTTTGATTCGGTCGGCCATTGCATTCGGCAAATTTTGTTGGGTCAGTCCGCGTGGTGTTGCTTGGTGGATCATTCCTTCATGTATTGCCTGGTAGCTTGGATCACCGTTCATTCCCTCCGATTGGATGACTCCCATTGTAATTGATCTAGTGTTTCGCCCTACATGGATAGTTAGAGGGGTTGTTTGGTACTCGCTCGGTCCGTCGAGATGGATGGACTCGAGCGGGATGGTTTGATATGGGTGGCCATTCGACCCACGAGCGTGAGCCAAGCTGAATGGGTTTGGTGTAGGGATGGTTGACTGGAGGTGAGGTGGGATGGCTAGGATGGATGGTTCTTGTTAGAGTGGGCTTTCTGTCGCTTGGACACCTTGATCCAGTGAGGGTTCGACAGAACGGGGTTCGGCTGGCAAATCTTTTTCTCTGTGAGTTAGGACCGAATCATCGACCACCGACGAACATAGCTGACACCACCTTTTATCTGAGGCCACGGGTCTGGGTTCTAGGGTTTGGAGAGGTTGCATAGATGGAACCAAGGCGCGAAATCGATTGGGTGGTACCTGAGAAGGCAGAAGCTCAAGGTCATAAAACTGACTTAGCTTCTCTTTCAGATACTGGTTTTCGGCCCTAATGGAGGCGTTTTCAGTCCGGATGGCAGTGTTCTCAGCTTCCAATGCAGCCACCTTATCTGAGTTATGTTGCATGAGGGTAGTCAGGGCTTCCAGTTTGGCCTCGAAGCCGGGGTTAGCGTTGTCAGAATTGTCAGCCATGGAAAGTTCCTTTACATAGCAGGGTTTGTTGAACCGAATGATTGCTAGAGGCCCCACGGTGGGTGCCAAACTATAGACATAAAAATCTACCTGTACGGAAGGAGTGACTAATCCTTTGAGGTTAAGGCCACTAGCGATCTACTGTACCTGCACACATAGAGAAACAAACGTGAAGCGACGAAAAACACCAGGGTGGTGTTTGCCATAGGCATTCTAACGCTCAAGTCAGCGAGGCTGAAAGGCTGATTTAGTGAGGGCTAGGGAGTAGAGAGGTTACCAGAAGTCTAGTTGGGGACTGTGACTACAGCTGTGATGTGAAGTTCTCCAGTTAGAACTCCGGGTCTGTAGGTGTAGTGTAATCTGCCTTGTGAGAAGGCTAGCCTCTATTTAAATAGTGACTGTCTAGTCTTCCAATCCTAGTGGGATTGGGAGTTCTCGTAGTGATATGTTCCCTCTCGAGATAAATCTTCTTATCCCATTATCCCGGCGTGAAGAGGAGTCCAGGTATGACTCTGACACGGACTTGGAGGAGTTGGGGTTATAGTGGGCTACTTTACCAGTGTTTGGATAGGAATGTGATCTGTGACTGACCATGGGCTCTGAATTCGTTCATAGATCTAGGAAGTGAACTGGGACTAGGAGGCTTGTGTCCAGACGGCTTGTGCCGATTATACTTTGTATCAAATGGGCCTAATCCGGTGAGTTTTGGATTGGGCCGCATTGAGATTGGGCTTGACCTTTTCCTCATTGTTAGACCCGTTTTCCCATTTGGGCCGGGGACGATTTTTGGCCCTAACAACTTTCTTGATACTTTCGCATTGATCACTAATTATGGCTTTTGGATGAATGTCTCCTATTGCTAACAGACAACAAGTGAACAACCATTTAAAAGTATCAACATCCTCATGTGAAATCAAGCACAACCTAATAGAATGGACTATCTATGGTGGTTGATGCCTACAAATGTAGCGAATGGCATTTTGTATTGGTTCACTAAGTATGTTGTGTCAAAGCTAACAACATCATTGAACTCCTTGTAAGCAACTTTGGAACGAGGATGAACCCAAATGACATTGGAAAACCTAGAATCACTGTAAACATCAATCAAGTGAAAAAAATCTCTATCCCCTTGCTGCATCCTCAAGAATAATATGTGGATTGACTCAACATCACCTTTACCAAGTCTCAACCTCTCTTTTTTCAATGAAATTGTGACGATCCTTTGACAACCATGTTAGATTCTCTAGCCCACCAAATTGGACTTCAAGCAACCTAATGTTTTTGCAAGGCCTGAACCCAGCAATATCATTAGCCTCTCGATTTCTCCTCACTTCAGGATTCAAATTCTTATGCCTTGCCATAAGGCTACACATTGATGTATCCAAATCATGATTGTGGTTTGTCTGAACTTTTGTAACCTACCACTTTCAATTAGATCTTAAAACCGCGTTTAACCTAGCAGGACAATTTGTCCTCTTCAAGGACTTCTCATAATATGCTTTCATTCCTTTGTCACAACTAATAGTCTGATATCTTCTGTCATCATTCCTCCCCTTACATGTTGATTTCTTCACAATAGCAAAGCCTTTACATTTTGCATGCTCTTTATATGCTTTGAAGAAAGATTCCAAGCTACGGAAAAACAAACCTAGCTGAGGACCATGTTCAACAGTCGTTTCTGTTTCATTAGTACTTGCTTTGGTATTCGAATTTACAATTTCATTGCCATAGGTGGTCACTCCATCCTCGTTCATGTCATTGGTCATTGAGTTGTCATCTTCATTGTTGCCGAAAATTGCTTCCAATACCGCATTTCGCTCTCTAGATTTTATAGTTTCCTTCCCAATCGAACAATGAATAATACTTTCCTTCTAACACGAAAATCAGCACTTATTAATAAACAAAATCATACCAAACGAAATATGAACGCTTAGATTACAGAACAAACTTCTATAGTTGTCTAAGTTCTTAATTCTTACATTACAAAACAAACTTTTGATTTCTCTTTAAATTAAACCAATTTCATTACAACTTCTCTAGTTGCTAAATGTTTACATGTCCACCATTTTGGTCTTAAATTTCTTTCTTTCCTTTTTAAAGTGTCTGATTGTCAATACTAGATTTTTATTTCTTATTTAACTATTAATGGAATTAAACATAAATTAACTTAATTAAACTAAGGAAGTCTGTATGTTTCAATCCGATGCTCTTACCAATTTCAAAATATTATTTCTTCAAATAAAGAAGGAATTACTATCCATCATCCCCAACTTTCCTTCTCAAAATCCTAATTGTTTTGAAAGTAAAAAGTGGCCATTACAAAATCTCTCAACACCTAAAACAAGTATTGGATAACGATAATACTCTCTTATTCTTCTTTGAAACTCTTAGGTTGTCATATATGAACATTTTTTATCTAGCTCTCTCTATTTTATCACAATATGAACTAGCATTTTTTATCCAGTTATCTCTATTTTATCAATATACATAAAACATTTTGATCAATATATAGAAAACAGTAATATACCAAAAACATTTTTTATCTTGTTCTCTCTATTTTATCAATATTCAAATCAATATACAGAATACATTCAAATCAATATACATAAAACATTGATATATGGAAAACATTTTTTATACAGCTCTCTATTCTAATCAATATACAAAAAACACTTTTTATCTAGTTTTCTCTTTTTTATCCACACAACATTCATATTAATATATAGAAAAAAAATTTATCCAGCTCTATCTATTTTTTCTACACAACATTAGATCAATTACAGAAAACATTTTTTATCCAGCATCTATTTTATCACAATATGAAAGAAAACATTTTTTATCCAGCATCTATTTTATCACAATATGAATTAGCATATTCATTTGTTGGTGAAAATGAGATAAAACGGTGTACCTTTTATGAAATTGTGATGAAAATCAATGTGTTTCACTTTGGGTGCTTCTCATAAGGGATTACACTTGCAAACGGTTCTGACACAAGAAAAAAGCATGCACAACCTTGGTCATTGTCCACATCCATACATTTCTACCTAGCTAATCATCACATTGCTTAGACAGTCTTTATCATTGTCTATACCTTCTTTATATCGTACCAACACCCGTAAGATTATTAACTCTATTTATTTCAATGTTCATAGCAAACACAAAAATTTCATTGCACCCATCTATTCATAAACTTGTATCTCCAAAGCTCGTAGCTTCATTTATCTCATTTTTTCCACCTTTTACTGTAATGAGCCACTGAAGTTTACCTTTTTTTTTTTTTTTCTTTTTTTTTTTTTTTTGTAAGAAATTTAATTATTACAATAAATTAATTCCAACTTCTATTATTTGAAATATTGAAGTAACCATTACTTCTCTCTCATTCTTCCATAATGTCAATGAAGGGAATTGATTTTCCTCTAAAAGGCAGGGTTTAGGAGCCAAAAATAATTTAGTTTACTGAAGAGTAAATTCGTAAATTCATCTTCCCAAAAAAGTTTTTGATCCGATCAACTGACCCAAATGGCACTGTCCTTTCAGTTTAAACCCTCAAGATGCATTAACTAGGTATTTTCAAAGTGCATTGATTATGTAAGTTGTATTGAATCTCAACCACTCAAAGCCTTCTGATCTAATGACTCATAAATTGCACATATAATGCACTTGAAAAATAACATAATTTAGATTTAATCTCAACCGTTCAAATAATCAAATGCTTTAATCTAACGGCTCAAAAATTGTATAAAAATTTATGTGAAAAAAGGGCTCATGATCCTAACCCTATATATATATAATGAATATATAAAAGATTACTATTTGACACTGCTAGCTAGCATAACATTAGCCTTCAGTTGTTGTCATTTCAACGTCATGCTTGAAGAGAGGAATTTAAGAATATGTAGTTAAGAAGTTTGTCGTGAAGAATATAACCAAATTGTTGAAATTTTTTTTTTATGGTTAAAGTTACTCGGTATGCCTACTTGCATGAATATAGTATAAGTGTAACACAAATTTATCACAACATTTTATTATAGATAAATTTCAAGATACTTCTGAAAGACAAAATTATTAATCAAGAATTTATTTTGAATGAATGTAGAGGAGATTTTTATTATTATTACTAATATTTCATCAATTTCTTTAGTGCATATATAGATTCAAAACAATCCCTATATAATATGAACCAAGAAAGACAAAAGCTTCGAATGCTATGTAAGAACCTGAACAGAAGAACCTTGTTGAGAAGAAAAAAAAAAAAAATTCTTCAATTTGCTTAAATTAAAATTTTGAGTTATTGTTATACTAGTTTAAAAATAAATAAATAAATAATACTTCTTTTATAATATACAAAAAAAAAAAAAAACAGTTGGGCTAGACAAGCCATCAGGCCCATTGGAGAATGGGCACCAAGTTACCAGGCCCAAATATTATACAGGCAAAAATATATTATGAATGTTATTCCAAGCAACTATTTTTGAGCTTTTCTCATTTCCAGTGGAATAGCAGCATCTCTAAAAGCAATAAGATTTTTGCCTTTTTTGAAACCAAATGCCTGAAGAATATCGATCCATTTAACAAATAAACTATAATTAGTTATGATTTCTGTAAATTAACCTATAATTGGCAATGATAATTCTAAACTTAATTGGAAGGTCTGAGATTTGTTTCACTTGACACAAGGTGTTTTGCTATAAATCAAAATTTTCGAAAAAAAAAATTAGGTGTTTTTACCAAAAAAAAAAAGAAAAAATTCAGAATTTCTTTGTTTTTGTTTTTTGTTTTAATTTTTCTCTTTTTAAGGAATGGTAAAATTGAGATGAGGGCTGGACAAGCCATCAGACCCAAAACCACTCATTCCTTCACAGCATCTCTTAAAGCAAGAAGAATGGTGCTTTTTGAGATGCTACTTTGCCTTTGCTCAAAGCAAATTCTTGAATAAATATATAATAAGAAAGTAACTTTAGTTAACCATAATTGTCTTAAATTTAATTGAAGCTCTAGGATTTAGTTTCATTACACACTAGATTATTTGGTATTAGAAACATATGTAATATTAAAAAATCCACTAAAGATATTTTAACTATTACAATTTTTATGTGAAGTATGGATAGTGTTGAGTAGTCAAATCACAGTGAATCTTCTTTTTAAGAGTATTTCATTTTTGAGGGCCTTAGAACACGGAGCTTTTGTAACTTTGTTGTCTCCTGAAATTCCTGAGATCAGGATGAAAATGGTGAATGAGTTGGTAAGAAAACAGAAGTTGTACCATGAATCAGAATTCTATTTTCTTCTTTCGAGAAACTCTCAACCAATCCAATCAATCAATAATTTCCCAGGCACTGGAACATAATTAATAGTCAATGCCTGGTTGCTTGAGATGGAGAAGGATGGAGTCTGCTACACATTAATTCAAATAGGAAAAGTTCAAATGTAACCATTGCATTACATTCATATCACAATGATCATTCCTTCAACATTGAAAATTTTGTAAATTAACTAAGAATTCACGGACTGAATGATCCGTAAATCTGAATAACTTAGCCAGCTTGCTGAGGGGATAACTATTTCTCCATTAATTCACTACTCTACATCTTCTAAATATACAAATGATGAGTACTTCAATTTCACAAGCCTCAAAATGCTAATGTTACCCACAACACACTACATATCCATCTCTCCTCAGTTGTAATTCATTTTTCTTGGCATGACTTTCAATCTGCCTTGCGTCAATTGGTATGATTTATTTGCTGATCGATAAGAAAAGCTTTCAAGTGCCTGTACATTTCTTTGGGTTTCTCTACATTAACTGCATGCCCTGTATTCTTCAACATTTTTAGTTCCGCATTCTCACCCAAATGGCTGCACAAGTGGAAACATAACCATTGTAATTCACAAGGTTCATGCTCAAAAGAAACATAAACATATTAAATCTTTTATATTAACCTTTTCAATCTGTGTCCCAATTCGGGCGGAAACACCTGGTCATGATCTCCCCATATGATAAGTGTAGGCTGCAACATGAAGAGATTAAAATAAATACCTTTAGAAGATGAAAGTAGTGTTCAAATTACTGGATTCCAAAAGTTACCCAGAATGTAATGCACAATAACCTGAGTTATCTTAGGAAGATCAGATAATTTTCTGCCCTTAAGTAATGCCTGGAGCAATTCTTTCCTCTCCTGAATGTGTTGTGTGCACATTACCTGCACCATACCAAACCAAAAATTTCCGTTATAGTGAATATTTCGACAGTTGATAGCAAGATTAATACGAAATCATCTGGAAATAGAGAAGCAGAGTAATTGGTTTCAATCTCTCCTATTAATTAATTCCAAAATCCGTGAGATAAATTCAATATATTCTCAAATAACTATGTTTATGCTCACTGTTTGAGGACAGTTTCCATCGATAGATAGCCTAAATTGTATCAGAGTAGTTTTGCTTTAATGTCCTTTATGCCTTACTCCACTGCTAATTACTTCATAACGCTAGCATAAATTCAACGAAACTCCCTAATCAATAAACCCTTTTCATCTGATCACGATCCAAAGTTAAATTTTCGAAAACCCAGATAAAGAAAATGAAATAGAAGTATTAACCTTCATGTGTTCTGGTTTTCATAAAACACCTTGAAATCAAGCCCAATCCCAAAACTTTAACACTAAAACAGAACACATAAAATAATTTGATTTATCAGAAACAAAATCTTAATACTAAAAATCATGAACCAAGTTTGAAAGATAATAAAACTGACCTCAATAAAATCATTGAAAAAACAAGAAGGAGCATTCTTAGGCGGCTTGTAAAAAGTCAATCTCAACAGCTCCTTCATTTTCTCCGGTCTTTGAGGTAACAAAATCTCAGCAGCTTCATCAATATTCTTAACCTTAAACAACCCTTGCTCCATATCTTTCTCCTCCAAACAAACACCCGCGCCTATTAGCACCACCCTCTCAACCTTCTCCTTAAACTGCGCAGCCAAACTGTAACCCACAAAACCACCATAACTGATCCCCACAACCGACAGTCTCTCCACGCCGTGAGCCTCCAGCACACCCATCACACACGTGGCCTGAAAAGCCTCAGACCTCTCGCTGCGCGTGGTGTAAGAGTCACCGAAGAACAAGAGGTCGGGAACGTAGACGTTGAACTTGGATACCAATTTAGAAATGAAGTGAGCCCATTGCCACATTGCGTTGGCGCCAATACCGTGAAGGAGACAGAGCGTTAGTTTGGTTGGTTTGTGAGTTTTGGGGACCCAACAGTGCATGATCGTGCCGTCGCCGAGATCGACGGTAGATGATTTGAGACCTGAGTGACTGAAAGAGTACCGGTAGCACCAGTTTCGGGATTCAGTGAAGCTGAAACACTTGGCCATTGTTGTGATCAGAGTGGAATGAACTAGAGGATTCAAGAAGGAAGTGGGGATATAAATTGTTAAAAGAAGAAAGAATAATAATAAAGAAATAATATTTTTGAGGTGAATTAGAGAGAAAAAATGAAAATAAAAAAGAGAAGTGAATTTGTTATATACAATTTATAATTTTATCTTGAGAAACAGTTAGTGATCTTTAATCATCTTCAGATTTAGCATTAATTTTACCTAAAATGATTTTAAAATAGGTTGTTATGTCGTTAATTTGTTGCATCACTGATATCATAAACGAATGAATAATTATATACGTATGAACTACAAACATTACGAAATATATAGTTTGGTGTATCATAAAATATTTTAAACATTTAAAATGATTTTGGTTTTGAAAACATAATATAAATCAGTATGTGAAAAAAATAGTTCTGTCGGGCTGAGAAAAATTATTTCGATTATAGAATACGTAATTAAAAAATAAAATAAAATAATTTTTATTTTAGATTCTTTTTGTTAACCTAAAACGCACCAACCGGCAATCTGATTGGAAGATGTGTGCCACCTGTTTGCATTTCAATTCAATATTTTTATTTTCAAGGGGCCCAGCCAATTGAAACAGAACAAAGTACAGCAGTCTGATTCTTATGGGTTTTGGTGTTAGCTTAATGTCATTTTTTCCAATTATGATGGAACCTTCCATGTTAATGTCATTAAACTGTAAATAAATAAATATTAGATAATGAGATATAGAATTAAGAAAAAGGATATTTTTTTTAAGACCTACCTTTATTTATTGTGTTATGAAGCTTATGTGGCCGCCGAAATGTTTTAATGAAATCTGTTCCACCCCTTTGACAAAGTTACATCTACAGGCAAAAGATTTTAGTTGAGAAAGTAAGGTGGCAAAACAAGAATTGAATTCTTAGGGATTAAATGTAATTTTCTATAGGCCGAAATACATTTTCGTACCTTAGGTTTCACGAATAGACATTTTATACCCATGATTTTAAAAACTATCAATGTTCCACTCAATTTTCAAATTTAATAGTTAAACTTAACAGTGAAAGGTCATTATTGTCTTTTCATCTAACCCAATGTCACGCACATGCTGACACGTATCACTTGACAAATCTAAGTCTCCTCGTCAATCAACATAGACACTTGTACCTTGTCCACCTCACTTTTTAAATCCCTATCTTTCTTCTCCAAATCATCTTGCTTCTTCTTGTTCTTGACAAGGCCCAATCATCTAGTTTCACCCTTCTTCTACTTAGTCCATCATCAAATATTTTTCACCTAAAAGTAATTGACATAGCTCACTACTATCCAAATCCTCACCATCACCATCCTCATACTCCACTCTATACAATTCACTCTTGTAAGTCATAACAAACAATTTTCCCATTACCCACAAATTCTTTCAACACAATTCAAAACAAATAAAATCAACAATGACTTAAATTTTATTTAATTTTTAAGTTTTTTTATTTTAGGTTTTCTTAGTTTTGGGATTTTTATTTTATTTTTGTTATCATTGTGATGATTTTAGAGACAGGGTGAGATGAAATTTTGATTTGATGTATTTAGAGATGGTTGATGATGTAAATTTTTTATTTTGTATACTCTAGTGTGAAAATTGAAGAGGTGAAGAATGTGTAGATGATTGAAAATTGAAATATATGTGGTTATTTTGGTAATCTTATTAATTTGGGGTTATAAATAATATATCAATTTCTTAAAGTACAAATTTAAAAGGGTAAATATGGTATTTAAACAGTCAAAGCTGATTAAAGGAGGATTCATATGAACTGAGACTAACAATGGGTGGAACGTTGATAGTTTCCGAAATTATGGCCATGGGTAGGAAAATGTTGATTTGCCAAACCTAGGGAGGGACAATTATATTCGGCCTTTTCTATATAAATTTAAATTTTTTTTTTGGAAATTAGGGTGCTCATGCCTCATAGCAACACTAATGCGTAAGATTATATTTGGTTCGGTCCATGACGGGTGGAACATCTACTTATCTTACCTCATTTATCCTTCAATTTTCACTATTAAAAAAAAAATTGAAATTAATTAATAAAAACTGAAGTAAATACAATTACATATACATGGTAAACTATGAAGTAATGTTGAACGTGTTTAAATTGTCTTGTAAAGCTTTTATTAATAAACTTAAGTAAGATGTAACATGTCCATTAGATCAAGTTCCAAGAACATGACCTCCTTTATCATGGCAAAAAGACCAATATATAAATGTGCTCTTTTCCTATATCTTTTTATTTAAATCTTTTATTGATTAGCAAATGCACATGTATAAATACTAGTACTGTGGTAACAAATTTCTTCTAAGTGCAGAAAGGCAAAAGAACGTAAGTAAAAATATTTATCATTGACTTAGGTAAATGATCTAACCAAATCCTAACACCACTCTATATGTTAGGAATTTAAGTATCAAAAATGGATTCTCTTTATTAAAAAAGAAAAAAAAAAAACCTTATATGAAATCTTTATATATATATATGGGGTGTAAAAGTATAGATAGTTAAAAAAAAATTTATATAAAATTTGGCAATTTATTATAAGGATAATCTTGTGATTATAAAAAATATTAAAAATTAGGGTGTATTTAGTTTGATGGTGAGGTGCTACGAGAATCACTCTAAGGAAAATTCTTGAGAAGTTAGATCCTTGGTGATCAAGTAGCAGCCTAAAAAGAAAAAGGTAGCTGATTTTTTTTTTAAAAAAAGTTCATTGTCACATTGCGCCTCACAAATAATGTTGTAGCAACAATCTTTTGATAAAAAATTATATACAAAAACCATTAAATTAATATTATTTTCCCAATTTAGGCCAATTATAAATAAAAATAATTTTCACGTTGTAATTTTTCTAGGTCCTGTCTTAAGAAATTTGCCTCCACATAATAATAGTTATTGTATATTGCAAAAAAATATACTATATTACATTTAAGGGTGATCGGTTCTGGGTATCCTACATTTTTTGAGGAATCGGAGTCGAAACCTAAAACATAGGTTCCAGTTCCAGTTCTTGTTTCGGGTACCTAGGTTAATTTAAATTGCTCCTTACTTTTAAAAAAAAGGCAAATACACTCCCAAATAATTACAATACACTGCAATAGTTTACAAAAATTATAATTCAACCCCGATTCCTCCCGTGTACCCTTACCTCGGTTCCAATTTCGGTTCTCAATTCCAGCACTATAAGAACCAAAACCAAACCCAGGAATTCCCGATTTCAACTTTTCAGAACTAGAACCAACGAGTGGTTTCCTGCCGGTTCTGGTTCTACCCTCTACCCATACTCACCCCTAGTTACATTAAAGGTTTAAGATGAAACAAAATATTTATCTAAAGTTGTTTGGGACAATGATTTATGCTTTAAAGTTGTTGCCACATTTTTTAACTTACAGGTACGTAATAACTCACCAAAATGGACATCTTCTTGTTAAAGTTTTAATATATCTAGGTTCTCAAGCATGTTTGGAGCTTCTTAGTATGAATTTTTTTGTATTTTCGTACTATCATCCTTAGGATTATCTCCTTCATCTTTTTGTCTAATTACAACAATGATTTTTTCTTCAATTAAAACATACACGACTTGTAGCTTATTTTGATGATCGAGGAAGACATTTATATCCATTCGATTCTTGCATACGTTACCTTTATACCATTTGCACTAAGGATAACTAAGTCAAAACAATAATTTTTGTAAGTACAACTCTATTAAGTTATAACCTCTTCATAGTAATAAAATTAGTTTGATCTTATTTTCTATATATCTATATAATCCTGAAAACCACCCTTGCTATTGATCGCCATTTGGATTATACGTAGGATTCTAGCAGGATACACGTGGGATTCCATGTAGGATGTGTGATGTGGACATATATTAATTACTACATTAGTATTCCAAAGGTCATGTGTGATGTGGACATATATTAATTACTGTTAGAGTAGATACCCTAAAGCCAATCAATTATTGTAAGATTGACTCTGTAATAAATGTTTATTTATCAATAAAAGGCATATTCTTCTATATCGTGTAAATCATAGTTATATGTAATGATATATGTCCTTAGGGTGGTAGAACCGTGACGAGGGTATCAAGTGTTTCAAATCTTGATAGTGAGAACCCAATGATCACATATAGTGGTCATTCTAGAAATGTCCATAGCCCCAGTATTATTTTGACCAAGGACACAGATAATACGGTAAGACTATCATAGCGTTGCACGACCTTGTTGAAAGGCAATGACTGATCTCACTTGTCAAGATTGTTTGCCAACAACCTGGGGCAATGCATGGATGCTTGCTAGAGGCAAGTTCACTGGACAGACCCACCAGAGGATTCCATATGGATGGTAATCCTAGTGTCTATGGAATAAATCCTCTAACAAATAGTTGTGCATATGATCCTTAGACTTGAGATCACCGGAGCGTCTTGTGCACCAAATGGTGTAGTTTGACACTAGCCCAACGTAGTTCTATTCAGAGCTATCAATACGGTAGTGATTGGCTACATTGAGAAGTGTATCAAGACTATGGTGAATCGACAAATGATTCATCACTCCTGGGTACAGAAGAAGTTATCTCACTGGGTAATTCAGTAAATGGCAACGACACTAAATCTGTGACCACAATGGGATTGAGTTGATGCTCAATCCAATTTATTATTCCGGTCATGGGTCCATTAACTGAATACAAACATGTCGAGGATATCTGAGGTTAGCACTATTTCTGTACCTCAGTCTCAATGAGATAACAGATGATGAAATTATAGGATTGGATTGCACGGTAACCATACCGTTGATAGGCTGCGGTTTCGCTGAATCCGAATCTATCGGGTGGCCATGATACCTTGCTAGGGGTCAATCTTGGTTTGTGTGTAGTGAGACGATTAATTGGTGTTAATCACGATACTACACACTGCCGACATGATGAGAAGACTACGGATCACACACTTAGAAGATAATTTAAGAATCAATTTGTAAGAAGGGTATTTTCGTCTTTCATGACGAAATGATATTTTGGTAATCTCACAGTGCAATTAAATTTGCTGAGGTTATTGCCTGTATTTAATTTTAATATTAAAATTAAATTAGTGAGATTATATTTAAATATATCTATGTATATATTTAAATGAATTATTATTATTAATTAAAGGTTAATTTATTATTATATATTAATTGATTTTAATTATAATAATAATTAATTAATTAAAATACCATAAAGGGGGTGTTTGGTTGCAAGGGTGAACAAGGGTTGGAGCTCATGGTTATCCCTAAGTGGAATAGGGTTTTAATTGTTGCACTATATAAGTGCAACTGAAAATTTTTAAAAAAAAAAAAAAAAAAGTGATATATTCATTCAATAAACAAAAAACCCTAGCCACCCTATCTCTCTCTCTCACGTTACACTCTTGTGTGAAGAAGAAAATTTTTCCTGTTCTTCTTTCTTGATTCTTGAAGCCCTTGATTGTTCTAGCAAAATAATCAAGGGTTCTGCAAATTATCTTCGTGTGGACTTTCATGAGTATGATCCTACATTGGATCGATTAGCGAAAAATCACGTGAACAGTGTCGGTGAACAATATCCAGTGAACAGTTCGATGAACAGTATCTAGTGGATAGTTTCGATGAACAGTGTTCGTCTCCGAAGTAAGAGATATTCGGAAGAGCCTCCAAACGTCGGTATGAACTAAATCCTTGTATTGATTTGTTTTTATACAGTTTTATTTTACAATTCAGTTTATGCATGAAAACATTATAATTTGTACTCGAATATTGATTCGTATAATTGATTGATTCGTTTAAATATTATGTTTTTCCGTTGCGCGAATCCGGTCAGTTACTAACAATTACTGTATTGGTATTCCAAAAGTCTAATAAAAAGATACACTGCGTTTGTTTGGCTATTTTCAAATTACTATTTCCTATTCTGAAAAAAAAAATGCATGTTTGTTTCCCTATTTTCAAAATCATATCCTATAATATTCAACTATTTTAAACCCCATAGGTTTCTTAATTTAACTAAACACCTGTAACAAAAAAATTTTATAAATTGAAAAAAAAACCCTCATCCACCCACATTTGTCAGATTCTGGCAACCACCATCGGAAAATGGCCGGAATCTGGCGTCATGGCTCACTACCGGTTGGATCTAGCTGGTAGTACGCCGATCTGGCATTTTCCAGCCAAATCCATAGCCAAAGATCTTTGGCCACATCTGGCCGTCAATGATGGCTAATGTATGGTCGTCATTGACCGTCAACGATGACCATATCTTTGGCCGTCATTGACGGCCAGATCTGGCAATCAACAACCAAATTTGTGGTGGATCTAGTTGGAGAAGGCCATAGCGATGCACGACCGACCAGATCTGGCCAGTCGTGTGCAATGAAACAAGAATTCCGCCAGATTCTGACGGTGATGGCCAGAATCTAACAGCTGTGGGTGGGTGGGGGTGTTTTTATCAATTTATAAACTTTTTATTATTGAGGGTATTTAGCTAAATTAACAAACATAAAGTTTTTTTTTTTTTTTGGTTAATTTTCAAATCGTACCTCATAATAATAACCCAACTCAACTTAACAATAATATTTCAAAAATACTACTCAAAATAATAAAACAAACGTACCCTCATTTAGGGTTGTAGCAATTAAAGGCGGATGTAATGATTTGTGGCTTTTCTTTTTACAGATTTAGAAGGAATTGTTCCTTTATGGGAAGCGATATTAGCGAAGCATGAATCTGTGGTTAAAATTCTTGCAGAAAGTGGGGCAATTATATCTTCTAAAGATGTTGGTCAGGTTGCTTGCACCGCAATTGAGCAAAACAATTTGGATTTACTCGAGGACATTATTTGTCATGGAGGCGATTCAACACGACCGAATAGCAACGGAACGACTCCACTTTGTAATGCAAGCAGTGAAAGAAATGCTAAAGTAGTTAATTAAGTTTCTCATAGATCAAGGAGCTGACTTCGATAAGCCAAATATACATAGTTGGACTCCAAGGGCTTTGAAAGATCACCAAGGCCTTGAAGATATATAGATTTTGTTGCAGACTAGGCAACAAACCAAGATTTATAGGATGGAATCATCATCTTGATTACACTATAAATAAACAAAGCTATAGTACACTTTTTAAACCGTATGTATATAAATATTTAATATAAAAGTTTGCTTCATGATTGATTTCAAAGATTCATCATTCAAGGTAAATATGGGCATCTTTTTCCTATTACTAACAGAGTTAACAGTATATATCCTCAAAATTAATTAATTGCTACAACTATTTTTTACAAGGTTGAAGGCATAATTGCACAAGAAAGGGGACCAGACGACCAGTGCTGATTTTACGCAAAAATAAAGATGGTAATCTTGTAACTTTCCGATAGAGTTTACACAAGAATATGAGGAATTTTAGGAAGAAAAAAAAAAGCACATGCCAGATTCCAAAACATCGGTGCAGGCAATGAATTATTACAATCTCTCAGTGTAGTTCAACAGTTTCGACATAAATGAAAGAAAAAGAGGAACAGCATTGAGAACTAAATCTCAAGCAAAATGAGCTATAACAAAAGCACAAACAAACAATAAGTTGAAATATCTAATTATTCAAACAAACATGGTAGCATAGCCATTTTCGTAAACAACCCGTGTAACACGCAGGTCTTCCATCTAGTTATGACTATAAAGAAACTATACTATAAATAATAAATTCAAAACCCAAATCACATGTTATACCTAAGGGAACAAGGAATTTGCTTAAGACACGTACTTCGTAATTTGGAATTATTTTCTTCCAAAATAGATTCCAAAAACAATATTTTCAGTATGTTGTTAAATTCCATTTCTATTAATTTTGAGCTTTGTAAAAACTCTCAAAGACTCGCTCACACGTGAATTCCAAAATTGTTATTTATTTCTTTAAAAAAATGGTTTTGTATTAATTTTTTTTTTTTCTAGTCGTTGTGGGTAGCAGAAATGTTATTTTTTTTTTTTAAATTAAATTATTTTCCAAATCCTAAGATAAATGATACATCATTTATCTTATGATTTTATCAATTTGTTAATTTAATTTTAGCCTAGTCCCTTTTTTATTAATTTTTATTTTGTTAAAAGTCTTATTTTTATCTTTTATATAATTTTGTTGATGCCCACTTTAGTCAAGGAGACTCAACGCTATAATGAAAGCGCAATTAGGATAAAAAGCCGAAAATCAAAGTTCATCGATAACTACTTTTGTTAATCCAATTAGGTTACAAATCCACAAATAAAGTTTCAAGGCTCCACCTTAGGCCGAATGACCTCTTCTTGGGATCTTAATAAAGCCTATGACATTCTCTAATACAAGCCTGTGACAAAAGCCCATGACTTCTCTAAAGTAAGCTCATGATATTCTCTGAAGTAAACTCATTGACATGGTCTAATATAAGATCATTTTCTACTGATCTAGACATCAAAAGTGTAATATTACCCTTCGGAGATCAAGCAAAAGTGCGTGATTTTCAAGGGTTTTAATTATGAATTTTAAACTATTATCTATTTCTTTTAAAAAATGATTTTGTATTCAAATGTTTTTTCCGGTCTTTGTTGGTAGCAGAGATGCTATTTTTTAATAAAATTATTTTCCGAAACATGAGATAAATGAAACAATATTTATCTTATAATTTTATCAATTTATTAATATAATTTTAGCCTGATCCCTTTTTATTATTAGTTATTTAAGCCTCAATTTAAATAAAATTCATTTAAAAACATAATACTTAAATTTATTTTATTTTATTTCAAAAATACCCATTTATTAATTTTATTCTTATGGAACTTCTTCTTCCATCTCTTTCTCTCCCTTAGTTAAATAGTTTCATATCCTAAACTTTTTTTAAATTTAAAAAAAAACAAAAATAAATTAAAAAAAAAAAAAAAATAAAAAAAAACAAAAAAATTTATATAATAAGAAAACTATTAAGTTTAAATTATAGATGAACAATGAAAAATAAAATTCACTATCTGATAAATTCATAAGCAATGGAAAAATAAAGTTCCAATTATACATGGGTATTTGTTACGGTCATTGGTTTGCCCCTATACTTTGAGATGATGATTGTATGGGTCAAAGGCCTGACAAGGTCCAATAACGAAATAAACATATTACGGCCCACTGCTTTAGCCTAATTCTAATTAGGCTTATGCTTAAATCCATGTTGTTTATTGGCCACTCCATGAGTCGGGCCTTCTTACAAGTTAAGCCAAATCAGGCTCCAACCCATTAGCCCACTTTCATCCCAAAATAAGAATCAAAATCCTATCACCTTCCTAATTCATCCAAGATCCAGTATCTTACATGAATTAGTACTCTTGAACCGATAAAGGCAAGTCACAAGACTTCCTAATTTGAACTCTTCTACTAAGTAGGACTTAGAGTTCTACTAGGATTCAAGTTCCTTTGAACTCCTATATAAGCAGAGGTCAAGCCTCTCATTATGCATTCAGAAATCACCCATAGCTTTAGCTCCTAAATTCTTGCTCCCAAGAATCTCCATTTCCCCGTCGTGAAGCTTAGTTCCGACTAACTTCACCACCCTCAGCCATCGCAAAGCTGTGCTCCTGCCACTTTGTGTTAGTCTAGCACTAGTCGTACCATTACGATAAACCCTTCTCGCTTTCAGCCCTCACTAAAATATCTTCAACCGTGCTGACTTGAGCCTCAGAGTACCTACAACAAACACCACACCAGTGTCCCCCGAGCCTTCACGTTCATTTACTCTTTTTTTGTAGGTCCATCATATTGGCAGTGGCTCGCTTCTCACAAGATCTGTCCCTTCTGAATCAACCGTAGGTTTTACCATCTACAGTTTGGCGCTCACCATAGGGCCCTGGCAATCAATTGACTCCCAACGCTTCGTTCGCTCTCACTCCCTCTATTTATTCATCTTGACTAGAAGTACTGAAACCCTTACACCTGATGTCACGGCTTAGATCGCTGCTCTCACCGCACTTGTGCAAAAGAGCGATGACAAGTACCAATCCTTGGAAGCTTAGAACATCGCCATCCATGTGAAAAACCAAGCCCTCCAAGATAAGGTAAACCAATTCTACTCCCTTGAAAGTCTACCCCATCTCCATTCGGCTCCAACCACTACTACACCCTTAGCCGAGCTGACCCACAAAAATCGCTTAACCCATCAACCTCTTGGTCACTGACTCGCTTGTCCAAACAACCCCTCTCCAACAATACCAACTAAACATGCCCATCACCTTCCAAAAAACATAACATTTGCACTCGGTAACCGACACATCTCACCAATTGGTCCTGTTTTGCTCGACCATACACATCAACCCGAATGTGTTCCCTTGCCTACAAAACACAAGCTTGTACACCCCATCGCAACCCCCCTCAAGCAAGCCTTAGCCAAACGGTTATCTGAGATGGAGGTCATGATCCAACGCATCTTTAGCATTCCCACACCCTTTAACCTCAAAGCTTTGCTGACTCACCTTTCGTCAACACCATAGCCCTCATAAAGATGTCGTGCAAGTTCATATTCCCCTCTCCAACAATACCAACTAAACATGCCCTTTACCTTCCCAAAAACACAACATTTGCACTCGGTAACCGGCACATCTCACCAGTTGGTCTTGTTTGGCTCGACCATACACATCAACTCGAATGTGTTCTCTTGCCTACAAAACACAAGCCTATACACCCCATCGCAGCCCCCTTCGAGCAAGCGTTAGCCAAACGGTTATCTGAGATGGAAGTCACGATCCAACGCATCCTTAGCATTCCCACACCCCTCAAGAAGAGCCAACCTCAAAGCTTTGTTGACTCTCCTTTCGTCAACACCATAGCCCTCATAAAGATGTCGTGCAAGTTCATATTCCCCAGCATGAATCTCTATGATGGAACCACCAACCCAGATGTCCACATAGCCTCCTACAAGTTGAGGATATTTGTCGCTGCTATACCTCGCGATCTCCGCGAAGTGTGCATGTGTAAAAGCTTCAGCTTTAGTCTTATGGGACCAACCCTCCAATGGTACACCAACCTTCCAAACAACTTTATCTCCCCCTTCATTAAGCTCACGAACACCTTTGTTGAGCAGTTTGCCAATAATAAAAGATTTGATGAGAAACTCTCTAGCGACCTATATAAAGTTTATAAGCATCACGGAGAGTTGCTCTAGGGATATGTGGGCTACTTCAACAAAGAGAAGATTTACATCCCATATTGCAATCAAGATACAGCCGCCAACGCATTCATAAAAGGTCTCCTCTCTGACAGTGAGCTCCATAAGGAACTTACTAAGTTCAAATGCACCATTATGGACGACATGCTTCCTCGAGCATGGGTTGAGATCATATGGGAGGAGGACGATGTCAATTGACCTAGATACACTTCATACGACAATCAGTGTGGTGACCGACGGACCAGATAATCGTAACCTTGACACCAACATTGGGGGATCAGTAGGAACTGGTTTATACCAATCCATCCTCTAACTTAGTTGGGTCAACATAAAAAACCGATTCTACTTGGTTATCCTGTCATATGTACTAGGGTCTGATCTTAAGTCTGGCTATCAATCAACCTATAAAGTTGTAACTTGATCTAATAGTCTATCAGACAATGTCTCGATCAACTTTACATTGCAATAAAGAGTTTATTCAACATTCAAGCAATTGAATCATGACATTTACCTCGCTGTGATCGAAGTGTAAAATTCATCAATCATACAACTCGACACTAACATTAGGGGACAAGCTGATGCTAGTACCTACCTATCCATCTCTCATCCAAGCCGACTCTTTCATAAAGTTCGGCATGCCTCGGCTCTTCACCATGCTCACCACTCAAAGAAGTGACTCCAACTCGAACACTCACAGGTTCATTCTCGGACTCAGACTTATCACTTAAGCCTTCATTACTCGAGTCTCCATTGCTCGAATTTGCACCTGGTTCCCTCACCTTCAGCTTATGTAGTAATATACACTTACCCCTTTAGTCGAAGTCATGGTCTCACCCTTAGGTAACATTACACAAGTCAAGGACTTTTCATACTCATTTCTCCCAGACATGGTCTCTCGGCTCGGCCTTACTCTCCCAAGTCGATTTCTCCTACACTAGCACAATACTTATTGGCTCGGCTATTTAAAGCCAAGGTCACCAAGATACCCATGCCAAAAACACCATACCGAGCCTCACTCAGCTCAGTTTCCACACAAGCTTCACTTGGCTTGGCCTTGAGACACCTTACTAAGATACCTTCCACCCGGCCTAAGTACGTGGCCCTCTGCTCACCTTGGCCAGAGAACACTCGAGGAGGATTCACTCTTGGCTCTTTACTCTGCTCAGTTAGGGAATAGTAGACCAGGATCTGAAAACTAGGCTCCATTTTTCTCCTGGTACCCAAGTGAATCTCACTCAGCTCGGCTTCTCACTTTGTCTAGCCAATACAACTTGCTTGGCTCGGCCACCAAGATCAACAAAGGTCGAGTGAGTACCCCACAACTCGGTTCAGACGCCTTAACCTTCGTCCTAGACCGCTGATTCAATTAAACCAAAATTTCTCACTTGGATCTATGAGGCACCACTCTTCGTAAAAGATCACTCGGCCTTGAGTCTCTATTCTATCTCAGTTATCACTCGGCCTCGAGTCTCCATTCGGCCTCAATTCTCACTCGGCCTTGAGTCTCCATTAAACCTTATTTATCACTCGGCCTTGAGTCCCCACTCGACATTCATTCACTATTCGGCAAAACAGAGTGGATCCATGAGCATTCCCTCTTTTAGAGTACATCCCTTATGCACCATGCGACTCGATAAGCATCATTCGCTCCATTAGGACGAATGAACAATGACATCCTGAAGGAACCAATTGTCAACATCGTTCAACACTCCACTTGATAGCATGAGTTGAGCCGAGTGGGCTCGCAAATGTTTCATGACAACGCACAGAAAACTTAAACGGCCCCAAAACACACCAAAACAGTGGATTTTGGCCTTGAAAATGACCTTTAATTAGGTTCCCTCATTGACAATGATATCAAGCATAAAACGAGGTTTCTATTAATATCTTGTGAGCCCTGTAACTCCTCTTAGATCAAAAGTTATGGCTATTTTAAGTTGACATGCCTATTTAGGACATGAGAAATGTTGAAACACCCATCTCCTTCTCTACTTGGCTCAGCTTGGTCCCTCCATGGCGTAGCCTAACGAGCCAACTTTAGATGCCTTCAAAGCTTTGCTCTTTATCCGGCAGGAATGAGTCGAGTGGATCACTTGAACCTCTAATAAACTATTTGGTCAAGCATACCTACGGCTTGACACGACTCGACCTACATCAACTACTTAAGGAACATAAACTGAATTTGTCTAAAGTCCAAGAGATCTCACTAAGCCTTATTCCTCCTTTAGCTCTATTTGACCTTTTTCAACTTTAAGACCCATTTGGCCACTATTTTGCCACAAGTCTCATTCGGCTAGAAGTTCCATTCAGCCTCTTTGATCTCATTCGGCCTTTGCATCAAGTCACTAGGCATCATTGATATTAAAACACTTAAAAATATAAATGATTTGACTTTAGGGATTCACCAATTGTCTCAGATCAATGAGGAATCAAGAAATCAAATCACCTCCCATCTAACAAATAGAACCGAGCCAAGTGGTCCCACCATTGTTTCACTCCATGTGGACTATCCTGCGATCTCTTCATGCTTCTCCTAGCTCGACCTACTCCATACAATCCTCCCATCATTGTTTCACTGCACGTGGATTATCCTACAATCTCTTTATGCTTCTTTTGGCTTGGCCTATGCCATACGGTCCAAGGCGATTGCTAACCTCCACCTCGATTACGCTTGGCTTTTCCTCTCCATTCGACCACATGAGCTGAACCGAGTGACCTATGCCCCTGTGGCAATAACAAGTGTTTCGGGTTAAACCCTTCTCAAGAAGGGATCAACTTGTTCGTATTACACCTACGATTAATTGAATCTACTCTCTAAACTAAATACATTTTAACTTGGAGAGTGAGGGACAAACTGTATGGGCCAAAAATCATATTGGGCCTGACAAGGTCCAATAATAAAATAAACATATTACAACCTAGTGCCTTAGCCCAATTCCGGTTGGACCTATGCTTAAATCCACCTTGTTGATTAACCACTCCATGAGTCGGGCCTTCTTACAAGTTAAGCTAAATCAGGCTCCAACCCATTAGCCCACCTTCGTCCCAAAAAATGAATCAGAATCCTATCACCTTCCTAATTCATTCAAGATCTAGTATCTTACATGAATTATTACTCTTGAACCGATAAAGGCAAGTCACAAGACTTCCTTCCTAATTTGAACTCCTCGACCAAGTAGGACTTAGAGTTCTACTAGGACTCAACACTACAAGAAAAATGGCCTACGATAACATGCAAAAAGTGTTATTGTAGGTAATTCATAACATTTATAAGGATGTCATGACATCCCATGTTACTAAAAAGTAGACATTGGTAACACTTTTTGCATGTTACTAATCATTTCAGTAACTGCCATAAAATGATATTATTAAGTATATTGTAGCACTTATTTGCAGTTATGAATGATTTTTGGTAACATTGCATAAATGCTACAAATAAGTTTTCTGTAACATTCTTAACCTGTTACAGTTTAATTTTCTGTAGCATTCTCAAAATGCTATAAATAAGTTTTTTGTAACATTCTTAACTTGTTACAATTTAGTTTTCTGTAACATTCTCAAAATGCTATAAATAAGTTCTCTGTAACTTTCTTAACTTGTTACAGTTTAGTTTTCTATGACATTCTCAAAATACTACAAGTAAGTTTTTTTGTAACATTCTTAACCTGTTACAATTTAGTTTTCTGTAACATTGTTAAATGCTACAGAAGAGTTTTTAATAACATGTTAAAAGTGCTACCAAAGTATCATTCATTGCATTTAGTAAATGTTACAAAATTATTTTCCATAACATTTTGAAAGTGCTATCAGTGTATCTGTTATAGCATATATAAAATTGTTATAGTTGTTATTTAAATAATAAAAATTATAAACAATGATACACTAATTTTCCAAAGAACATTTCATTGATGGTGAACCTCCATATACAAAAAGTTTGCATATATGCCTAATAAATAGGCACCCAACATCCTTTGCATCCATAAAATTTAATATGCTTCATTTATCATATCACATTTTGTAACATATAAACCTTCATATACAAAAAGTTTTATATATGCCTAACAAGTATGCACCAATCATTTTTACATTATAATACCTAGATGATTGGAAAATTAACTATGAACAATAGTTAATACTTTCCAATCAGTCAAAAAATTCTAACAACAAAAACCATCATGCATACCATCTTCCATTCCCAATTGTGCTTTACAAAAAAAGTACTCTTGCGTTTTCACAACCTACAAGACCATTAATACAAAAAAACATCTTCAATTCCCATGTATATTCTCAAAGATGACAACACACATATATTGTAAATTCAAGAAAAGATTAAGACAAAAGCACCCCAAATATTTAATGCAAAAGAAAAAGGAAAAAAACATGTTTAAATCTTCAACTTCATAATCACTAGTGCAAAAATGCCAACTGCAAAGTTGCAAACTGCAATCTATAAAATTGCAGACTACAGTTTGCAAAATGCAGATTGCATTTTGAAAAAATGCCGACTGCAAAATTGCATACTACAATTTACAAACTACAGTCTACAGTTTAGCAAACTACAGATTACATATTGCAGTTTGCACACCATCAAGAATCTTTCTTCACTCAATTAAATAACAAAGAACACATTATTATGTTATAGTGCAAAACCTTTAAAGTTTTACAAAGACAGTAGCGTGACCTATTCAGATATATTTATGTCATGCTACACAATTTAAATAAAAATTAAAAACTTCTTAAGATAGATCAAACTCTATACATAAACTGTGTGTTCATACAATTAAAACATTGAATACATATATAACTCAACATGAGAAAATTTAGATACTAAGATAATGCATACGTCACCAGTAGCTACACTAATGACATGAAGAGTAAAACTTTGCCCAGAATTTCCTACATCCAATAATTTAAAAGAGCAACAGTAAGTTTCTAAGTTATACCTCAACCTAAATAGGAAATAATGCAGTCCAAACCCTATTTAAACTATACAACATATTAAAAAAAAAAAAAAAATACACCATTTTACTTGGGCAAAGTAATGTAACCAACATAATATGCAAATCCATTGAACAACACAATAATGCTTACTCTCCAAATACTTAATGGTTGTAGCTTATTAACTCCAATCCTTCTTGTTGCAATAATCTTTAATTCCCTCTTGATATGGGACAAATTTCAATATGCACAAATAGAAACACTACTACAATTTGAAAAGTACAATAAATTCATCTTCAAATATGCATATGCAAACTGTTTGAGACTTCGCTTTTTGCAAACTACAGTTTGCAATTTTTTGAGACATAGAATTATCTCCTTGACTAGTGAACGCATAAAACCTTACATGATCAGAAACCAATGAACCCAATAAAGAATTTATAGAAGATAAAGCACACATCAAAATAGGAAGCCAGGTGATAAGAGTGTAATTTATATATTTTTTTAATTCCTTCCATATTATGTTTTTTGTTATATTTTATGCCTAGTTGAGTTGATTAGAGTTTATTTTGTAAGTTTGGCATATTTGGATAGACTTTATGAAATAATTGAGAAAAGATTAGGAATTTCCAGATTTTTTGTTATTCTGACCAATGCTGCGCGTTTCAGGTTTTTCATGGAGTCAGATTTCTCGATTGCAAAAATGTTCTTCAGAAAAAGTAAAGTAGACGAATCAAGTCTTCTAGGAAGGTATTATGGGAGAGAATCCGAGTTCGTTTAGGCCTTCATCAGTTGTTGCAAAACCGAACCTGGAATCCTATTCGCGAAAGGATTTCCTGGCTGAGTATTGAGTCTTCGAATGGGCCTAACTGGAGCTTTAGATATCGAAAGCAGGTGATTCAAAAGCCCAAATTCATCTACACATCCAGGAATAAAACTTTTATGAAGTGACCAAGCCCAAAAAAGTTCTTTGACATTGTGAGAATCTTGGTGCAAGCTGGATTATGAATTCTGTTTTCCATATCTAATAAGAAATTGACAGTTTTGGAAGTCTATCGTTTAGGAAAGGTCTAGGAAAGCAATTTTCGTTTTTCCTGGGGCAGAATTGAGGAAAAATACGTTATTTATTTATGCGTTGTTAGGTTAAACGGAGGAGAGAGAATGGGAGTGGATGTTTTTTTTTTGGTTTTTTTACTTTCCACATCAATATGGGCGGCTGATCTTTCTTCTTCAGTTCAAGGGGATTTTGAAGCCTGAATTCATGTCATTGGTGTAACTTAACTTTAGTAATATTGTTCTTAATCTTGTTCTTATTGGAATTATTTATGTTATTCTGTTTCAATTTATGATTTTTGTTTGGGTGATTTAGTAATGGCCTGCTAAATTGTTTAATCGGAATTTTATCTGTTAGAATTAGGAATTGTGATACGTAATTGTCCTCTTTCTATTCAATGAGTAACACATGATGATAGATGATTACGGACAAGTTCTCAATCTGTCACCTTGAATAACATAACCTAAGTTAAATAATAAGATCTTGAGTGATTGTTGCTTGGATTAATCTATTTTCCTAATTCTTAAGGCTGCCATTGAATTAAACTTAGAGAGCTTATTCTAGGTTGTTCAAGGGTTAAGATCTAATTGAAGAGCTTATTTCAGTAGTGACAATTAAGGGAAAATTCGGGTAACAGAGCTTGTTGTTTCCTAGGGTCAATAATTCCATAATAATGAAATAAAATAATGTTACGGTTACTTCATGTCCAATGCATGTTTAGGTGGATCTTGAACTGAGAACTGGTTGTTTTTAATATGATATTTTCTACCATTAGAGATTTATTCGTTTCACTTTAGATTGCGTTTTCTACAACCCCTTTCATTATTCTGTTGTCATGTTTACTTTTTAGGATTTTATTTTATTTTATTTTTCTGTTGTTTTCGTAGTGGTTATTGGTCAGAATATAGGATTTAATCGAAGCATTCCCTATGGGATCAACCCTTGCTCACCTTATATACAATTTAGTAGTTAGGTTAGTAAGACTATTAATTTGGAGCATTCGGCACGCTACCACTAGGATAGGAAGACAAGATCAAAATTGCAAACTGTAGTTTGCGAACTGCAGTCTGCAATTTTGTAAACAACAGTCTACATTTTTGCAAGCTATAGTCTGTATTTTTGTAAACTGTAGTTTACAAATTGTAGTCTGCAAACTGCAGTTTGCAAAAATGCAGACTGCAGTTGAGATAAACTAAATTTGATTCACAATCTAGTAATAGATGTCAAACATGAAAGCCAAATAGCAACCATAGTAACAGTAGTAGCAACATAAACATCTAAATATATCTATAACTACAGCTATGCGTTTGATATTATTTTTAACTGTAAAATTTAAAAGGCAAGGCAAGTAAGGGTTTGATATTATTATGACTTATGAGAGAAGTGGCAAAATGGAAAGTCAATGGGTATGGATCCTGGCAACAGGTCCCACCAATCTCTTTACTCTTTAGTAGCCTAACATTAATGCTTTTTCATAACCCTTTATTGCGTTCACATTGATTACCCACTCAGAAAGCTTTTTATTTTTTATTTTAAAAAAAAGAAGCATCTGATAAGAAACATATAAAATAGAAGTAATTTCGTGGGGAGGTTTGTCTAAGCTTATAAGCTGGTCAAATTAGTTTATAAGTTCTAAAATTAAGCTGATCTATTTGTTTATATCTTTTTTGAGCTTATAAGTTGAGCTTATAAGCAAAAAAAAAAAAAAAATTAGGGGAGAGATACTTTTTTTTTTTGCTTATAAGTACTCTGCTTATAAGTTAGTTTGACTAAGTATATTACTACATTATCCTTGTTTAATTTTAAAATTTCATAGTATACCCTTATTTAATATAGTACCTTTTTTAGTCATTTTATAATAAAATATACTTATAAGCCATATTTTATCAAACACGTCAACTACTTATCAGTCACTCATAAGTACTTTACCCAAACACGTAAATAATTTTTTCAACATGCAACCATATACTATAAAACCACTTGGGCTTAAGATGTATACAATTTCACAATTTTTTTATTTTGTCTAAACATTTTCTTTTTTGGGCAAAAGGTAATTATATAAAGAATAAAAAAATATAGCCTAAATAGCGGGACGACCCTAACTAAATCAATATCTTGGACAGACCCAAGAATCCAGACTACACAAGAAGAACAAGAGGAAACATGGATATACAATCCCACATAACCCCACCACTATCATGTACAGGCCTATACAAAAGGAGCCACCAAAAGTCCAAAACAACAACAAGAGAAGGCCTATATCCAAAAACAAGACGAGATTGCACAAAATATCATGGGAAACAACAAAACAATTACAAACATCCAACATGTTTCAGTACCATATATAGATCTCAAAGTAATTTTTTACAATGCATTTTCCTTAAAAAAAAAAAGACAAATGTTTAGCTAGCTAACATCTGTAGTAAAGAAACCAAACTTATATTATAAAATGTTGAAAACATCAAGTCCATCAAATATATATACATACATAATGAATATCCTTAGATTGAAAAACAATCAAAAACGGTGAAATCAGAATAAATATAGTACTAAAATACAATAAAGAATGAAAATGGTCGTAGCTTTAAGTTTACCTTAATTAACTCTTCATGTTTAGTAGCCTGTAAGATGGGGAGAAAATGTATTAGAATGATGAACAATTACACAAACGAAATAATAATGATATCTTGACTTGAGCTAGTATAAGTATTCAATTACTCAAAGTAGACGATACAACAAAAAATATAAGGTCAATTTGGAGGAACCAAAAATTCCCTAAATTTAGACGTCAAAATCAATTTTTTAGAACAAAGCAGTTAACAGAAATGCAGGGCATGACATAAACTAATACATTTCTTTATTGCAACCAGTGGCAGCCCCAATTTTACTATTCAATATACTTTTTATGCTTGTCGACGATTGCTTTAAACTTAAAAGTTTGTACATTACCACTTTTGACGCAATTTTAATTCTAGCAAACAAAGCACAAAACAATAAACAGTAAATGCACAAAAAAAAAAAAAAAAAGTGACAAATGTGAGGAAGCAATGCAAGAGCGAAACTATTAAAGCAAAAGAAGAATGTGAAGCAACTAGAAATAACCTTTTTTACAGGTGGCTCTCCACCCAGAGTTTGTATACCCTGATGAACAACATACTCTCTATCAAATAACCAAAAAATATAAGCAAACAACTGACAAGATAAAAAAAATGAAGAAAATGATTAACCTGAACTATAGCTTCACTTATTTGCCTCTTAAAGGATGGGGGCTTCGATTTAGGGTTCAATAGTTATGGGTATTAGAGATTTTAAGCTAAAAATTGGATGAAACCAATGATTTTCACTAGATTTTTCCAAATGAAGATGATTAAGTGTAGGGTATTTTGTTCGAGAGAGTAGGCTGGAAAAGTTGAAAATGTTCTGAGTGTAAGGTGACTTCATTAGGATAACGAACAACTATTATAGGGGGAAGTTTGCAGCTGAAATTTGAGTGAAGAAGTAAAAATTGCAAAAATGGAGTGAAGAAGATGAGTGAATGAGGTATTAGGTTTTTTTTTTTTGGGAAATTTTGTGTTGGCGAGTATTTCTGTTTTTTCCCAATTAAAGTTTGGGAATATGGTAACACTTTTAAGTGTTATTATATTTTGATTTAGTAACACTTTTAAGTGCTACCATATTTTAATTTAATAGAGTCAATATAATTTCAATACACGCAAATTGCCTATGGGTTGGAAGGCGTTGACCCTACACCCCTGCCCACTGATCGGGTAGTGGGACTCTCGAACGCATATGCGTGGTCCCTTATTGTTGAAGTGGTGGACAACTTCAACTCTTGGGAGACGAAACGACACCAAAAAGTGAGCGAAATCACGTCGAGAAGGTAAAGAGTCAAGATGGTGAAATGGCTTTTTTAGGCGAGATTTCGAGTTAACCAAGCTTGGGGAAGGTGGATATGACCTTAGGGAGTATGGACCGACCCCTAGGATGTCTAGAAGTCGCCAAAAAACTAAGAAATTAAAATCGTCGGGAAGATGAATGGTCGCGGATGAAGGAAGCTTAATGGTCACGGGAATCCAAGAAGACGTTAGGTGATGACAGTCGGCCGTTAGAGAAGGAAAATGGTCGCCGAAGGTGGAAGCTGGACGGTCTCCGGAAAATGGATGAAGATGGGTGGACGTTTTTGGCTTTGCATAACCTTCCATCTTCCTTTTATACATTTTAGTTTGGTCCCTATGTGAATGAAAAGTAACAAAGTAAAGCCCAAATAGTATGATTTGACCCCTAAACAATAAAAATGAGACAAAATCAACCTCATTTCATATTGGCGGGAATAATATTTTGTTTCCCGATAAATAATTGGGTTTATGGTAACATGATAAGAGCTTGAAAGTATATATTTTGTTAGTGATTTAATTGGATTATTTGTGGAAAAATGTGTTTAATTTGTGGAATTTGAATTAATTATTTCATAAATACCTTTTACGGGATCACGGGTGTATTTTGAGTATTTTCAAGTTCAAACCAATATTTGAAGAAAAAGAATGATGTCGATGGAATTCGTGACAAGTAGGAACAAACAGTGCAAGAATCGGAGTTGAAACGAGAAAGTTTTGACGCGTCGAAGATACAACGTAAAATCTGGAAATCCTTCAAGATGAGCATACTTCGATGTTTCAATCATAACTTGAGCTGTAGAAATCAGAATTTGACGATTATTGTGGCATTAGAAAGATTATTCAGAGAGCTACAAAGTTCATGTTGATGACTTTACCAAATTCTGAAGATCATGACTCATGGGACAGAAAGAACGCTACAGCGACTGTTTCTTATCGCCGCAGTGATAGGTCACGGGCCTATTTGGGTTATTGCATTCTCCTAGTCCGAATCTGAAAGGGTTAAGGCATTTAATTCTTTCCTAAGTAACCTCCAAACCCTAGCACTATAAATAAGGGTCTTTAAGTAGTTTTTAGGGAGATTAGGGAAGGGAAAAGACGGCTACTATTTTGGAGATATGAATTCTTGCAGTTCTCTTTCACCAATTAGAGAAGTTTTTATATTTTTCTTTCTTGAACTCATGTTATTGAATACAATGGTTGTTTTTATTACTGCAATTATGAACTAAATCTCTTTTATAGGGCTAAAGATGTAGCCAAATTTATGAATATGTGTTGACTTTATTGTTGTTAATTCTTATTGAGCATTAATTCTAAGTTTTATTATTGTGTATAATGCTTTCAATTCTTAAGGATCCGAGGGTTGAATGACATCATGGGTTAGGTTGAGATCGAGAGATGAAACCTGATTTGTCTATGGTAATAAAACCATAGATTGAGCGAACGCTAGAGATAGGTTACCGCGATCTATGAATCTCTGGTAAATTCTATAGAACGTAATGATCTCTTCACTCCCAAATCCAACTTAGAGATATTTTGGGTTGTTGCTTAAGGGTTAATTCGCTAATTGTTCGAGAGAAAGTTAGTGGAATATCAGGGAATTTGGCCTTTAGAATAAGCTTAATTAGGTTAGCAATAATTGTCAATGCATAGGATTAAATTGGTGTGAAATCTGTGTTAGTAAACGACCCAGTTGCGCAGCGGAAAACAAAAATTTACAACCATGGATCGTTCCTTAGAACCCAAAATCAGGGCATAGAAAATTACAGTTTATATTTTTATAAGAATCTGCAGAAATATAAATCCAAAGGTTTAGATTCATACCCACGTTTGGAGGCTCCACCAATGTTGTCTCTGAATGTGTTTGCTACCGATCCAAGTGTAGAAGAAAGAAAAGGGGGTTGTGTTCGAACGTAGAGGTCCCACAGAAGACAATAACAAGAACCAAGGAGGGATTTGCTAGATCCTCCTTGGCCTTAAGAAACAAGAGAAAAGGAGTATTTGATTTTTCAATCAAAAGGGTGAAGTGGCGTGGGAGTGAGTGTAAAAGGGATGCTGTGTTTCTCTCTTTTTTTCAAAAGGCAAAATTAATTCAAAAATGATAAAAACCACAAACACTATTCTTTTATAGGCAAACCAAGTTGCCCTATTCCCACTGGAATGGGCTTGGCTCTAACCCAAACAGCCCATGTTGCCAAACACTCCCAATTAAATATTTTATTTAATTCATCATTATTTCAATTAAAATCAATTAATATTTAATTAACATTTAACTAATGATATTAATTAAATTGTGCAACACACATTTAACCGTAATTTCACTTATTTAATTTTTTTAACAAATTAAATAAAGGCTACGACCTCAGCAAATTTAATTGCACGTGAAATTACCAAATAACCATTTTGCCTAAAAAGACGAAAACGCTCTTCTTTCTTCTTGGCTCTTAAATTATCTTCTATGTGTGTGACCCATAGGCTCCTTATCATATCGATAGTGTATAGTATCGCGATTAACACCAATTAATCATCTCACTAATACACAGACCAGATTGGCCCCTAGCAAGGCATCATGGCCACCCGATAGATTCGGATTCAGCAAAGTAGCTACCTGTCAACGATATGGTTACCGTACAATACGATCCTTTCATCATACGTTATCTCGCCGAGACGCAGGCATAGAAATAGTGTCAACCTTCGGTTACTCTCGATATATATAATCAGTTTCGGACCAATGACCCGTATTATAATCTGGATAGAGCAACAACTCAATCCCACTGTGGCCACGTTTCAGTGTCATTGCCATATACTGAATTGCGCCGTGAGATAACTTCTCCCGTACCCGGAGTGATGAATCCTCTGTAAATCCACCATAGTCTTGATACACTCCTTGATATAGCCAATCATCACCGTACTGACAGCTCTGAATAGAACTGCGTTAGGCTATGTGTCAAACTGTACCAACTGTGCACAAGGCGCTCCGGTGATCTCAAGTCTAAATCACATCACCCACCATTCGTTAGAGGATTTGTTCCATAGACACTGGGTTACCATCCATATGGAATCCTCTGGTGGGTCGTCTAGTGAACTTGCTGCAGTATATCCGCCTACAACAAGCACCCATGTGTTGCACCAAGTTGTCACCAAACAACCTTGACAAGTGAGATCAGTCACTCTTTTCGACAGGGTCGTCCAACACTATGATAGCCTTACCGTTTATCTGTGCCCTTACTTCAGAATAATACTGGGGCTACGGACGTTTCTAGAGTGGCCACCATAGTGCTCATAGGTTCTCACATATCAAGATTTGAAACACTTGATACCCTCGTCACGGTTCTACCATTCTAAGGACATATCAATATATATTGCAATATAATAATTTACGCGATATAGAATAAATGCCTTTTATTATTGATTAATGAACATTATTACAAAGAGTCAATTCTACAATAATTGATTGGCTCTAGGGCATCTACTCTAACAACTCCCACTTGCACTATAGCCAATCATTCATGTATTTAATACCCAAATGATTTCAAGTGCCTTCCATGCTTATGCTGCGACAGAGGCTTTGTCAGTGGATCTGCGAGATTGTCGTCAGTATGCACTTTCCTAATCTGCACGTCTTTCCTCTCAACTACTCTCTGATGAGATGGAATCGTCTGAGCATGTGTTGGACTTCTGATAAGATCGTGGTTCCCTAGCTTGAGCAATTGCTCCATTGTTGTCACAATAGATGTCTATCGGATCAACAATCGTAGGAACCACACCAAGTTCAGTGACGAACTTTTTAATCCAGACTGCCTCCTTGGCCGCATCTGACAATGCAATATACTCACCTCCATTGTAGATTCCGCTACAGTGCTTTGCTTGGAGCTCTTCCAGCTCACTGCACCGCCATTGAAACAAATACAAACCCTGATTGCGATCGATAATCGTCTTTGTCCATTTGGAAACTAGCATCACTGTATCCTCTTACGTGAGCTCATATTCCCCTCCATAAACCAAGACATATCCTTAGTCCTCTTCAAGTACTTAAGAATATTCTTGACAGCCATCCGTGACGCTCACCTGGATCCATTGATATCTACTACAAGTGCTCAAAGCACATGAGACATCAATCCGAGTATAAGCATGGCATACATAATGGATTCAATTGCTGAGGCATATGGGATCCTCTTCATCCTATCTCTCTCATCTTGTGTTTGGACACATTCCTAGAGAGATAACACCATGTGACATCGGAAGAAATCTTTTCTTGGATTCTTCCATACTGATCATTTCAGTACTTGTCAATATATGCACTCTGACTTAGGCCAAGCAACCTACGCGATCTATCACGATAGATCTTTATACCAGGATGTAGGCTGCTTCCCCTAAGTCTTTCATGAGAAGCACTTGGATAACCACAAGTCTTACCGACTGCAAGTTCGGTATATCATTCCGATCAGAAGTATATCATCGACATACACACTAGGAATGCTACTGCGCTCCCACTCACTTTCTTGTAACACAGGGCTCATCTTCGTTTTTGATAAAACCGAATTCTTTTACGGCCTCATCAAAACGATGTTCCAGCTCCTTGAAGCTTGCTTGAGTCCATAAATGGATCTCTGCAACTGCATACCTATTAGCTTGACTATCAAGAACGAAACCATCAGGTTGTGTCATATACACATCCTCCTCAAGGTTTCCGTTCAGGAAAGCAGTTTTGACATCCATTTGCCAAATCTCATATCATGATATGCAACAATTGCAAGCATAATCCGTTGGATTTAATCATGGCAACCGGCGAAAGGTTTCTTCATTGTCAATGCCATGAATTTGTTTGAAACCTTTGGCAACCAGCCGTGCTTTATAAGTATGCACGTTGCCATCCATGTCAATCTTCTTCTTGAAGACCCATTTACACGTTATGGGTTTTATCCCTTCAGGTGGTTCCACCAGAGACCACACTTGGTTCTGGTACATGGAGTCCATCTCAGATTTCATGGCTTCAGCCATTTAACAATCTGGATCCGATATAGCGTCTTCGTAGGTTCTGGGTTCATCGTCTTGATAGACTAGTACGTCACCATATTGAGTCACGAGATAACCGTATCTCTCGGGCTCATGGCGTACTCCCCAGATCTACGTAGCTCCTGTGCTACCTGGGTGGTTCCCTTTGATCCACAATTTGTGGAGTAACCTCCTCATGATGCTCAACCACTTCCTGTGGTACATCATCCCGTCCTTCGTCTAGTATATCTTGTGGTTCTAGAACTTTATCGAGTTCTACTTTTCTCCCACTAGTACTTCTTAGAAAATGTTTTTTCTAGAAGACACCAGATCGAGCAACAAAGATTTTGCGCTCTTCTGGTGGTAGAAATGGTATCCTTTGGTCTCCTTTGGATACCCCACAATATACATTTACAGGATTTGGGCCCAGCTTGTTCGAAGTCAATTTCTTAACATAAGCTTCGCAACCCCAAATCCTTAGATAAGACAAGTTGGGCTTTCGCCCACTCCAATCTCATAGGGAGTCTTATCTACAGACTTTGACGGCACAACGGTTTAAAACGTGAGTCGCAGTTCTCTAGGGCATAACTCTAGAACGTGCATAAATCACTAAAACTCATCATGGACCTAACCATGTCAAGTAAGGTCATATTCCTCCTTTCTAACACCCTTGTGTTGGGTGTATAAGGAGGGGTGAGTTGTGATACTATCCCACATTCCTTCAGGTACTCAGAAAACCCCGAGCTTAAGTATTCACCTCCTCGTCCGACCGAAGAGCTTTAATACTTTTGCCCAACATATTCTGTACTTCATTCCTGAATTCCTTGAATTTATCAAAGGCTTCAGATTTATGTCTCATAAGGTAGCATAACCATATCTACTGAAATCATCAGTAATGTGATGAAGTATGAATATCCACCTCTGGCTTCAACTGTTAGTGGACCACTACATCACTATGATGATGCTAACATTTCAGTAGCCCTTTCACTTTGTCCTGTAAAGGAGACTTAGTCATCTTGCCTAAAAGGCATGACTCGCATACCTCAAATGATGGAAGTCAAAAGGGGCCAAAACTCCATCCCTTTGAAGTTTTGCAATGCGAGTCTTATTAACATGACACAATCTACAATGCCAGAGATATGTTTGGTTTTGATCGCTATGTTTAGCTTTCTTGGTTTCAATATTGAGAATATCTTTATTGTTTAAATCAAGACTATAATCCTTTATAACCTTGCAATTCCAATAGAATACCATTCAAACTAAAGACAACAATCTATTAGATTCTCAAATGGTACCCCATATTATCCAAAACGGATACTGAAATAATATTTCTAGAAATAGAAGGTACGTGATAACAGTTATGTAGTTCCAACAATACCCGTAGGCAAAGATAAACAATAAGTCTTTACAGCTAATGCAGCCACATGTGCTCCATTTCCAACTCGTAGGTCCACCTCTCCCTTGGCGAGCACTCTACCTGCCTTAGTCCCTGCACATCAGTACAAATGTAGTACCACATCCTATGTCCATGACCCAAGATGTTGAGGGAGAGAAGTTAATCTCAATCATGAAAGTACCTGAAGTCGTAGCCTCTGACTTCTTCTTGCTTGCAAGGAAAGCCTTCATGTTTTCCTCCAATGGCCAGGCTTGCCACAAAAGAAGCAGACTACCTTGCCCTTTCCTATGCCACTCTCAAGACCAAGAGCAACCTGTCCTTTAGGCTTGGGCTTGGGTTTGCCTTAGCCTTACCCTTGCCGTAACCCTTTGGTTTACTGGCAGCAACCAGCAAAACAGGCTTGGACTTTTTCAAGTCCTGCTCTGCAGTCCTCAGCATGTTCAGAAGTTCTGACAGGGTTTTCTCCATCGTGTTCATATTGAAATTCATTATGAACGGAGCATAAGAGTCAGGCAAGGATTGCAGAATTAAATCCATTTGTAATTCTGCATCCAAGCCACATCCCAAAGTCTCAAGCCTCTCTATGTGCTCGATCATCTTGAGCACATGAGGACCAACTTGGGCACCCTCAGTCAGATTTATGTATGCCATGCTTGATAAATGTCTTTAGGATGGTAGAACCGTGACGAGGGTATCAAGTGTTTTAAATCTTGATAGTGAGAACCCTATGATCACATACGGTGGCCATTCTAGAAATGTCCATAGCCCTAGTATTATTCTAACCAAGGACACAGATAATACGATAAGGCTATTCTAGCGTTGAACGACCTTATCGAAAGATAGTGACTGATCTCACTTGTCAAGGTTGTTTACCGACAACCTAGTGCAGCGCATGGGTGCTTGCTGTAGGTAAGTTCACTGGACTGACCCACCAGAGGATTCCATATAGATGGTAACCCTAGTGTTTATGGAATAAATCCTCTAACGAATGGTGGTGCATGTGATCCTTAGACTTGAGATCACCGGAGCGTCTTATGCACTGATTGGTATAGTTTGACACTAGTCCAACGTAGTTTTATTTAGAGCTATCAATACGGTAGTGATTGGCTGCATCGAGGAGTGTATCAAGACTATGATGGATTGACAAAAGATTCATCACTCCCGAGTACGGGAGAAGTTATCTCACTGTGCAATTCAGTAAATGGCAATAACACTAAATCTGTGGCCATTGTGGGATTAAGTTGTTGCTCAATCCAATTTATTATTCCAATCATTGGTCTAGTGATTGAATACAAAGATATTGAGGATAGCTGAGGTTGACAATATTTATGTACCTTAGTCTCGATGAGATAATAAATGATAAAAGGATTTGATTGCACGGTAACCATATCATTGATAGGTAGCTATTTCACTGAATTCGAATCTACCGGGTGGCCATGATGCCTTGCTAGGGGCCAATCTTGGTCTATGTGTAGTAAGACGATTAATTGGTGTTAATCGCGATACTACTCACTGTCGATATGATAAGGAGCGTACGGGTCACACATTTAGAAGATAATTTAAAAATCAGTTTGTACAAGGGGTATTTTTGTCTTTTAAAATGAAAGAATATTTTGGTAATCTCACAGTGCAATTAAATTTGCTGAGGTAGTTGCCTGTATTTAATTAATATTAAAATTAAATTAGTGAGATTATATTTAAATATATGTACGCATATATTTAAATGAATTATTATTATTAATTAAATGTTAATATATATATATATAAATTGATTTTAATTATAATAATAATTAATAAAAATTTAAAATATCAAAACAAGGGTGTTTGGTTACAAGGGTGGATTAGGGTTGGAGTCCATGTCTATTCCTTATAGGAATAGGGTTTTAACTCTTGCACTATGTAAGTACAACTTGAGTTAAAAGAATTCATTCATTTTTCATTATTCAATTAAAAAGGTTGAGCCACCCTTTACCCACTCTCTCCCTCACGTCCTCGTGCAAAAAGATTGAAGAGAAATTTTCTCTTCTTGATTCTTTAAAGCTTTTGATTCTTGAAGCCATCCCATTGTTCTAGCAAAACAAGGGTTGGTTCTTCAGATTGTCTTCGTATGGATCACCTTTCTTGCGGTTCTACGTTGAATCGGTGGCGAAAAAAAATTAGAGACACTTGAAAGAGCCTCCAAACGTGTGTAAGATCTCTAATCCTTGCATGGATTTTTATTGTTTCAATTTAAGATATGTGTGTGTGTGTGTGTGTGTGTGTGTGTGTGTGTATAGTATTACTCATTCACTTATCTCATCAATATATATATCAGGCCCTAATCTTGGCAAATTAGAGTAATTGATGGACAAATTTTTCTGTTTTTTCACTGCCTCTGTTCATCGATTTACTAACACTCGAGGTAGGAGTGGAGGAGGAAATGGTGGTCAGTTTGGTGGAGGTGCAAGTGGTATGATTCTGGCCGAATCGCATCCTATCGGATGTGATTTGGTTGGAATCGCACCTAACCCAGGCAAAATCAATCCTAATTTGATACAAAGTAATACTACATTTACACCATATTCATTATATCATGATGTGATATATGTCACACCCACACAAAATTTTAATTATTTTGAATTTTTAATATTATAATAGAATTTGTGTGGTTGTGGCATATGTCACATCTAATGAAAATGGTGTAAAATAGTGGTGTAAATGTAGCATTACTCTTTGATACAATTTCGACTGAATCAAACCTGATCGGGTGGGATTTGACTAGAATCGCAGCAGTTGATGCGATTTGGCCGGATGGGAAGATGAAGATGAGAAGAGGGGTAGATGAAGAAGAAGATGGGAGGAGGAGGAAGGAGAGAGAAAGGAGAAAGGGAGAAGAAAAGAAAGAAAAAAAAGAGAGGTGGAGAAGATGAAGTGATAGAGATGGAAAGAAAGAGAAAGTGGAGTAAACGTTAACAAAGAAATAGAAAAAAAAAAAAGTTGGGATTTTATAAAATATTTAAAGATGAAAAATTATCCTTTAAAGATGAAAAATTATCAATAACATCATATTAATTAACGATCTTGTTGATGCGTGATTTTTATACCAACAAAACGCACGTGTGAAATGTTGAGCAGGCTCAAAGGACAAACGTGAATAAAAAGGAAAAGGATAGTAAATGCAATGGGGACAATTTTTAAAGTGGTTCGGATGCTAAGGTAGCAAATCCTTCGTCCACTGATGCTTATATTGATGATAAGGGTCAGGTCATTTTTAGCTGACTGACTTTACAATGATATTACAAGGTATCAAGTGTTAAGAATTATAGGGAGAGAGAGAGTAGTTAATCAAGTGTAAAAAATGAGAGATGAGCTCCCAATTTATAGTGGGATGCATTGAGGCAATGATCACTAAATCTGTAAGTTGGTAGGATTATCCGTGCAAATCCTTCTTTATGTCACATTGCCCACCTTCCAGAGTGATTTGCGCGATTTAGAGTAGGGATTGGACACGTGGGATCACCACAGCTTTTGGTTGACCTGACGCGCACCCACTATTCTGACAGAAGCAGACTATGGTTATACCCATGATTTGACTCTTATAGGCTAACTAGACGTCAGCCCTTATATTTTTTAGGCATAACAGATCTTTACTAATAGACTTTGACAAAAGGTGAGTATTTGTTGTTGACAAAAGGTGAGTATTTGTTGTTTCAAAACTTGTTGGATACCAATTTGTTTTTACAACAAACTCCATTAGGTGTAAGTCGTTACTTATCATACTACAAGGGCACTGCGTCATTTGTATTACCAATAGGGCATTAAGTAATCACGGGTCCGGTAACGTTACCAGACATGTGGCTTAAACAGAAAGAGGAGACGAAGGTAGAAAGTACAAAACGATGCAGTGAAGTGATAAAAATAAGTAAAAGCATTTGAAAAACTGAAATGGTTTTGAAAGAATAGAGAGAGGGCAATTGGCGGCAACTTTTGCGGGAAAACAAAAATGTTCTTGCCGCGCTTTACAATTTTTTCATTCTCTTATTTATTTCATCTATTTTCGAGAATAACCATTTTCAGATCCCAACTCACTGTATTACCTTCAAACACTCCGCTCCAACTTATCTCTTAAAGCTTTTTTCTCCATCTTATTGCAGAACCCTAACATTAAAACTAAAACAGAAATGGGATCGGCCGCTCTTTTGGATTCCACAGTGTCTGATGATGCAGCTGCTGCTGATTCTTCAGGTGGGTTTTTTTTTTTCCTTTTCAATTTTAATTTTGTGCTTGTGTTAAAAGATAAAATGTTGTTATTGATTGTTGAATACTATAAGTAATCTTAATCTTACTGATTTGGGATTCAAGAACGTATCAGTGTATAATAAACTCTAGTGCAGATTTATAAGGTATTCGTAGTGAAAAATTTATTCGCCTAACAACTGCTTTATATTGAATAAGAATTCCTTAACGTTTCTTTAGTTAACG
>NW_022195404.1:0-750 GCF_008641045.1 Pistacia vera | reverse complement strand
TGCAAAAATAATAATCAACAATACGAAGTTCCACGTAAAAATTGATCCATTATTCGCAAATACATTGTGTCAAAAAATATACAATACACTTAACCATGCATTGAAAAGCAATAGTAAATATTAAATTTCAGATAAGAAATATATAAGGTGAATAAAATATTGTTTGCAAACTTGATTGCAACAATTACCATGAACAAATAATATATAAGGTGAATAAAAAATTGTTCGACAAATTGATTGCAACAAATATCATGAATAAATCAACAAAAATTAATATAATATGAACTAAAAAGCACATCGGAAACATTACATAAATTTGTTTGTTCTAAGCTAGATAGTTCAAGCTCAAAAACATTTGTAATGTGGAATCAATGCCACTTGGAAACAGCCATACTCATATGAATTTAATTTATTGCTTGATGATGAGGAATAATGCAAAGATCAAATATAAAATAAAACCTTATTACTTTATTCCTTGAGAAAAGAATTAACCTGTTAAATCTGCATTTCTCAGTTATCACTCCATTCCAAATATCACAACCACCACACCTCAAATCTGCCATAGCAGCCACCCAATTAGAGGTGGAAAAGCAACTCGTCCAGCCCGGTCGAACCCCGACCCGACCCGACCCGTGGCGGGTCGCTGTTAATGGCGGGTCGATCCTGACCCGCCTGGTAACATTGGCAAGCCGGGTTAGGCCCGCCAATGTTAGGGAATTGGCTGGCCCAACCCGGACCGCCAACCCTAAC